>NC_133649.1:104779532-105079532 GCF_009905375.1 Apium graveolens | reverse complement strand
CTTGGTTCTGCAAAACCAATTCACTAATTTTATTTATAGGTTTATGTCTCAACTTGATCACCTTTACACTTCAAAATTGAAATAATTATATATATATTACTACATGTTTTATTATTGTTCATCTATACTTCTCGAGGTTCCGTTTCATTTAGTTGAAAACACTGCACTCTAACACCACATCACGTGCTTATGATTTTCTTATCTTCGACATGTGAACCTGTTTGTCAACAACATGTGCATGGGTTGCATTGATGTTTTAACATGAAGCACACAATTGAAGATAAAATGTATGTTGAATATGGTATGTCAAACATGTGGGGAAATGATCATCAAGAAGAAGTTTGATCGTCCGTTTGCAAAGGTTGTGGGTTCATAACAGAGGTTCACAAATTCATATATAGGATGTATATAAAAATGTTTACTCAGAGAACAGGCCTCAGATTTGTACTTTGTTTTGTTTTCTTTCCTTATTGTTGTGTAATCTTGCTCCCCTAACATTCTGAGATTTTGTGAGGCCCTAAAATTTTTAATTCCCTCAATTTGGCTTATGCATAGTTGCTGTTTTGTGCCGACAATAAGGGATCTGCCAAATTCAAATATTTTTAGACCTCTCCAAAGGTATTATTTATACAAATTAACGTCCATAAAACCACTAAGCCAACATCACCACTACATATCAACTCATACATAAAATTTATACTCATTTCCACTATCAATCATCATGACTGACACATTTAGTCTCCCAACTAAATTTTAAACTAATACCCACACAAAAGGTATTAGCTTTCTCACATCTAGCCACCACGAATATTTTTCCATAATTCTTTACGTGTTCAGGATATTAGTTATCCCACAGTCAATAGTTTGCTTACCATATAGTAAAATTATAATATTTCAAAAAATTGTGTGTATATTTTAACTTATAAGCCACATATAAAAAACCACACATTGTTTCTCAGCAAATAAAACCATGAAAAAGGCTCATTAAAGCAAAAGCTAAAATATTTACGGGTTAATTACCAGTAAATTGGTGCATATATGAGATTATCAAGAGGCTGCGGGAGAAAAGGAACCTCTCAGTTTCTAATCCGTGTTAACAGGATAACATTTGCTCAGTAATTATATATTTCCTTGCTCAAGCATTGTATTTAGAATATTTTAATTATTAATATAATTTACGTATTTTTAATGTAAAAAGAAAACAATAAAAAAGCAAGATACCAAAGTCCTATATTTGCTCATCTTTCACAATTCAGAAGCAGTTGATCAAGAGAACTGTGTAATACAATTTCATAGCACAAATTACTGAAAAACATTTTGGTTGCAAAAAATAAGGTGCAACTGTATTACAAGGTTGGCTACTTAACCACGAGCTTCATACAAAGCATGCAATGCACACAATTATTCTCCAATTAATAAGGCGTCCTAATAATTTTACCAAACAATGAGATTGTTGAAAAACTAAAATCCTAGTATCACAAAGATACAAAAAAACAAGCCGGGTGTAAGTTCCAACCAAGGTCGTGATTTTGTTTTTTGACACAGAGAAATAACTCGGTGAATAATTAACAAATATTATAAACATCAGTAGATTTTATGGCATTAAAAAATTAACTCTTCTCTCATATTTGCGGTCATAGTACATACATCACGCACAGAGACGAGGGAAATTCATCAAACAGGACCAAAGTGGTATTCTTTAGCAGAACTGGCATTGATTAAGACGTTGATATTGTCATCCCCTTAAATGTACGTCAAGCATAGTGTATTTGAATATTTCCAGCACCTTAGATTTAAGTCACAAATATTTTCCAACTACAATTAAGCTTTTCTAACTCTATTTGAAATTTCTTTAGAGAGGACCATAAGTTTCTCCTCTAATTTATTAGTATCACAAGGCAACCATATAAAAACCCATGTACTTAAGGTTGTAATAAGTACCTACTCGAATATTTGAATTGCTACGAAGTTGACAAAGCAGTTACAATATACAATGTTAGGATTAGAATTCGTCGCACTCATTATCTCCGCAAAAATTTTAATTGGAAAACACTAAAATAATTTACATAGCAAACCATCTTTAAAGGGGAACGCATATATACATCATAAATACATAGACAATTGGCCTCAAATTTAACAAAAGTTAATAAATTTTCAGACCTCAAACAGTAAAGCTAATAAACATCATAAAATTCGATCACACACGCATACAACACAGATACGCAAACAACATAGATACTAACCTGGAATAGATAGTTATGTGCCAAGGCCCTTTCCTTTAACTCTCCTTCCTAAACGAGGAATTTAGATTGCAGAGACACGAACCCCACTTCGAATCCCTAATTCACAAGCAGGAAAATATAGATTAGTTGACCATTGAAAAATAGGATGGGTGTAACAAAAATGACAATTTTGCAATTCTATGTCAATTAAGGGTAAAATTGTATTTTTTTCAAGCAATTTTTGAGCTCATTTTGCCCTTAGTTCCTTTTTAATATATAGAAGGAGATTTCAGGTGTTATTTCTTTTACAAATTCTAGGGTGTTTACTCTAGTAGTAAAATAAGTGTTTTAATTTATGTTTATACAGGTGTTTACTCCAGTGAGACCCTTCTTATAATTAGAACTTAGTACATGGCTTAAAAATAGGTTTAATAACCCAACGTTATTAGATTTTCAAATTTTAAAGTAATAGACACATATTATACATATAATACATAAAAAAAATCATGACCTCCACAGTCACAATCATCGCATCAACTATTCTTCTGGCGTTCCACCACCCATCACACCATCACATGTTCACCATAATCACAACACAATCTATGTAATTCTATTAATTTTTCCATCAAAACATAACAACCCGTAACAAATTTATACTGGTTGCTTAGAATATATCTTTACTAATAATTTAATTCAAATTATCAAAATATGTATACGATTCACCAAATATACTTAATAATGGTTGCTTAGAATATATCTTTACTAATGATTTAATCCAAATTATCAAAATATGTATACGATTCACCAAATAAACTTACACAAATCACCAAAGTACTAAAAATTCAAGAAAAAACATAAAAGAATTAACACAAAGCACCTCACAAAAGTACCGAATTTTAATATAAATCACCTAAAAACTAACACAAAGCACCTCAGAGAAGTATCAAATATTAACACAAAGCACCGAATTTCAAGAAAAAGTACTAAAAATTCAACAAAGCACTAAAAACTCAACACAATGCACCTCACAAAAGTACCAAATTTAACAAAAATCACCTAAAAATTAACACAAAGCACCTCATAAAAGTACCGAATTTAACACAAATCACCTAAAAGCTAACACAAAGCACCTCACAAAAGTACCAAATATTGACACAAAGCACCGAATTTCAAGATAAAACACTAAAAAATCAACACAAAGCACCTTACTAAATACCAAATTTTAACACAAATCACCTAAAATCTAACACAAATCGGCAAATATCAACAACATACTATCAAACAAACCACCTGTATCATAAAATATACCACCACCATAACCACCATCTTTAATAGAATATTCATCCCTCACACCTCCATCACCATCATCACGCCATAACCAACTCCTTTACTTGAATTTATTTATTCCACTTGATCAGATCTGAAAGAGGAGTTAAAAAAAAGTCATACGCGATATATGTTTTTTTAGATTACAGTAATTGAAAATAGTAATTAAGATTCGACAAAAGGATATGATGGTCATAGATGAAGAGAGACTGTAGGTGGTGAGAGTGATGGTCGTAAGTGTAGAGAGAGAGAGGTTGTAGCTTGGGAGAGGAGAGAAAGAGAGGAGAGAGAAAATGATGACGGAGAGAGAAGATATATCTGATGCTGAGAAGAGAAAGAGAGTGTGGAGAGTGATAGAAAGTGAAAAGAATGATGAGAGCGCGTACAATTGCGTGGACTAAAATAATTAAAAAAGCACAGTTATGATTAAAAGGGACCTAGATAAATGGGTGGCTGATATTGAATCTAAGTTCTAATTTTAAGATAGGATCTCATTTGAACACTTTCCTATTTATACATTTATATCAATATATCGATATTCGACTATTATTTATATTTTATAGATGAAAAAATATTTGACTTGAATAAGCGAATATCTCTATTTTGAAATATTATTAAAAAATACTTTTTTATTTATATATGTGTTAATATTTTTGGCCCCCGAAAACTTTTGATATAGTGTCCGCCCCTACATGAACACACAATAGAAAAATCGATATTAAAAATGCCTTAAATATTTACCATGGGTACTGTTTATTTGTGTAATCTGCAATTCTGCATCAAATATTTGATTTTTTTACGTCAACTTTTTAGATTGAACACAAGCATGTTAATGCTTTTGTTTATGGTATTATTTAATACTAGCTTAAATCCCGTGCAATGCACGGGTTCGTTCATTTTGAAATAATTTTAAAAAAAATTATCCAATTATATAGTAACTTTAATATATTTATATAAATATATAATAATAATAGATTTATGTTAGATAATGAATCACACAGAGGGGGGAGGGTGATGTATTTTTATGTTTTTCTGCTTTTCTTAAATTGTTTATGGTAATGAACAGAGTAAATTAAAATCTTGTAGTTAATTGTGTTAGTACTGAATTTAGACAGATAAAACAATAAAGACAAATCTTTCAAAACTCACTTAATTTTATATTAAAATTAAGAATATTTTGCAATAAAATTTCTAGGCTCTTTATTGATAAAGAGCTTAGCTTCTTCCTCGAGAGAATACAAGATTTTTCTGATCTAAATTGTTTCTACTAACAAAGCATCCAGTGTTCACTTTATAGAACAGTAAACACTGGTTATTACATA
This sequence comes from Apium graveolens, assembly GCF_009905375.1. NCBI lineage: Eukaryota > Viridiplantae > Streptophyta > Magnoliopsida > Apiales > Apiaceae > Apium > Apium graveolens. The sequence goes on along the minus strand of NC_133649.1, from coordinate 105,074,662 downwards.
GCATGTAACAGCAATGTACTAAACCCTATTTTTAGATAATCAAATCTTTTTCTGGCTTAGTGTATCTTTGCTAATCTTGCACGCCTGTGACTTTACTTTGCCAGATAATCTTGGCCTTTGATCTTGCACTCTTCAAGCTGCTTTTGTAGACTTGTCAATCCAACTGATTAGATTGTTTGTTGATTGATAATCTTGGATATTGAACTGGTTTGCACTTTGTATTTTGAGTTTTACCTCGAGATCTCCAGTTTGGCATATAAAGAACTTGACATCTCGATAAGTATATTGGCTTATCGAGATCTCTAATCACTCTACAGTTGATTTGACTTATCGAAGTCTCTTAGTTCTCTATAAGAGAATTTGGCTTGTCGAGATCTCTCATCTTCATGTCTTCACTTTGGCTTATCGATATCTCTGAGTTCTCTAGTGATATTTTTGACTGGTCAATATCTCAGAGTTCTCTAGTGATATTTTGACTTGTCGATATCTCAGAGTTTTCTAGTGAAGAAATGACTTGTCGATATCTCCATTCTTCATGTCTTCAAATTGGCTTGTTGATATCTCTGAGTTCTTTAGTAGCTTTCCTGACTTCTCGATAAGTCATTCTGGAGTTCTCGAATGACTTCTCTATAACACTTAATATGTGACTTGTAGAGATCTTGACTTAAAATATTTTTCCCCAAACATATTTATTCAACTCCAAGCTTCTTCATAATTCTTCTGAGGCATGATCTTCTTGATCTTCTTCCATATATAATTATTAGGCTTGATACTGTTTACAGAAAAATATTTTAGTCTGCTCTTATACATTTTTACAGACTTAAATGTTACAATACAAAATGTAGAACATAGATTATAATATAACTTACTCAGGGTTGTCAATTTTGACTTAGTCTTGTTATTATACAGGCATGTCTTGCACAATAATCTCCCCCAATTTGTGAGAAGATTGCTTATCACAAATTCATGTCTGTTAACAAGACTAACCCCAAGCTTCAATGGAAAATTAGAATAATACATAAAAATTGACACAAATACATCATTTATACATCAGGTGATTTCTTGAGTTTAAATAGTTACATGCATTAGACAAAACTGGGACTTTTAATTCTTCTCTAATGAGGTCCTTTAGATATACAAGAATTTCAAGTTCCTCTATGATTAATGTCCCTATTAAAGCTTCCACAAGTTTGAGTATGTCTTGCTTTGGATAACAGTCTGACATCTTAATCCTAAACTTTGAGAATGATCCATCTTTTACATTTAGAAATCTTCCATCTTTGGAAATTATGCTCATCCCATTTTCTTTGAGTTCTTCTGATCTTTTGATATATATTTCAATCTCCTTATCATACTTCCTCTTCTTCTCCTCATATTTAGCTTTATTCCTTGCTCTTCTTTCCTCCCTTGCAATCAACCATTCATCTAAAACAGATCTCCATGCTCTTGTAGCAGTGTCCTTGTCCTTTAGTAAACTTATCACTCTTTTAATTTATGTGGGAGAGAAAGTGTCCATTAAGGTACTGTCAAGAAATGTTGCCTGAAAATAATTTATGTTGTTGAAAATAATCTTCATCTGAGATGCACCGGTTTAGAGGTAGAAAATCACTTTGCTGAAACAGTTCCAGATGGGCCTCTCAGTAACCTGTACTTTTTCAGTATGTTTAGCTTTCTTAGGTTTCCTACCAACAGACTTGTAGTTAACTTTGAGTGATAGTTTTACAGAAGGTAGGTCTGTAATTTTCTTGAGAACTATTTGGCTTGTGGTGATTGGTATTTCAGAAAGGTGTTAGCAGTTTGTTTGTATAGGAATTTAGGCTTTGAGGTAGGAGGTGGTTCAGTGTATGATTTGGATGGCTTTGAAAGTTGAGCTTGATTTGTTTGGATTTTTAGGGTTTGTTATAATTCTGAGCCATCCTGCTTTTTCTTACTTCTCCTTTATTGTCCTATTTTCTTGTCACCATCCTTCTTCTCATCCTGCTTCTTATCCTTGCTACCAGTTGCTCTTGATGATTGACTTGGATTTGAGCCAGAAGGTTTTTGTTCACCATGCTTCTGCTCATCATCATCCTTGTCATTTCTTAGATTAAACTGAGTAGGTGGCAACATGGTGTCAAAGTTCATTAGGTATCTGTCTAGAATCTGTATCATCTCATCATCCTCATGCTTCTTGCTCCTTTTGTAATTTAGATCAGACTGCAAAGTCATGATCAACCTCATGTTTGATGTGACACTATTTTTATGAACAAGGAAATGTTTGCATTTCTTGGTTGTTGGACAGATGTGACCTACCCCTTTATTTGGATATGGATAAGCTTCAGGAAAAGCTGCTATCTGTGCATTTTTGAGCTCATGAAGAAGTTGGGTGTCTTCTGGAATAACTGGATTTACTCTGTCAATCATTACATCCAGTTTAGATGCTTTTAAGGTTTTAAGATTTGGAAGAGACACCTGAAGACATCTGTCTACACCACCATCATTGATATTCATAACAATTCTTTTCTCCAAGAAATTATCAATTTTTACAACTACTGCCCTGATGAAGTTGATGTTCTTGGCCAAAGCTTTCTTGTAGGTCATGTAATTGCTTTGAAGAGACATTCTTAGTACTGCAAGAAGTTCACTGAATTTCTGGTCTTGATTGGGTCCTTCTGCAGCCTTTAGAAGTCTTTCTTTTCTAACATTAACTTGAGCACTTAAAGAGCTTTGACCAACCTGAATAGGCTCTTTAGACTTAGCTTTAGCATCCCTGGATTGTTAAATCCTAGCCTCAATCTCCCCCTTAGTCTTGGTGACAGGCATGAGTAGGGGAGTTGGTAATTCTGGCCTTATTTCTTCAGGTAGAGAGGGAAATGGTATGTTGAGCTTCCCCATGATGGCACCCAAAGAAACAGAATTCTGGATTTGTAGATGCTTGTGAGAGTCCACCAGGGTCTTGATATCTGATTGTTGACTCTTGACTAGAGAAGTCAAAGTCTGAACTTGAGCATTGAGGGATGCATTTGAAGTCTCTAGAGAAGCAACCTGTGCCTTGAGATCTTGAATATCTTGAGTAGAGGAGCTTGAAGTAAAGGTTGAGGTAGATGGTCCAAATGAAGCTTGCACATGCTTCTGTATTTCATCAATGACCAAAGGGGAAAGAGTGTATCTTGCAGTGTGCATCTGATCCAACTTCCACCTTTTGTCATTAGAATTTGTTATATGATCTTGAACTACCTTGTGCAAGGCTACAAAGGATTCCTTGAGTTGTGTGACACTCTTATCCACCCCACTTAGATCATACCTTGACATTTGTTCAGAAAAGGTTTTGAATTGATTCTTGATCTACACTTATGAGGGGATTATTTCATCCATCTTTCTTCTCACCATTCCCATTATTTTGTCTTCATGACCAGTCAACTTGATTGCTAGAGCTTTACCAAAGAGATGGAAAGCTTTGAGTTGAGCTTTGGAGACTTCATTCATTGTATCATAAACCTCACCAGGAGTTAGAGCTTTGGCATTGCTTCCCAAAATGGTTAGATAGTCTGCCCTGAATTTAGCCAAAACATCTTCCATCTCCAGACTATAGTCCTTGTTCAGCCAAGCATCACAGTAATCCTGGTTAGACATATCTGAGGTTAGCATTTGTTAAGAGATGTGAGCAAGTCCAGACAACTGATCCACTAGAAGATCATCCACAGTTGTTTGTTGAGCTTCAGCTGTATGCAACCATTGGGAGATGAGGTGAGGTTGTTGAGAGGTTGAGGTTGAGGGTTGAAGTGTAGGGTCAGAACCACCTGTGACAGGAGTCACAGTTTGACTCACATATTTCTCTTTATTTATGACGGGGCGTTGTTCCTCACTAGTTATGGGAACCTCCATTTGAATTGGAGGGGATTTGACTGTGCTACTGTCATCTGCAACAGCCTCAAACTCTTATGTGTCTTGCACCACACTATCACTTAAATGTACTATACTTACCTCCTCTATGATAGGATCATTGGCAATTGTACTCCCAGCTTCAATTGTCAAAGTAATTTCAGCCAGGGTTTTGAAGGGAGTTGTTCCTTAAACATGAACCTCCAATTGAAATGAAGAGGATTTAGATAGCTCCCCCTCAGGAGTACTACCCTCAAACCTGACAGTCTATGAATACTGATTTGCACATGAAGGTGTATTTGTGATCTCCATGGGGTATTCGGTAAAAACTGATGAATCCCCCATGTTTGTGTTGGTGTCTCACCAACTAATTGTGGTTTCTGGGTGGTGAGCAAGGTTTCTTGAACTAAGTCACTTGATTGGGGAAACACTTGAGGATTTGATTCAAGTGCTTCAGTATAGGAAGAAGAAACATTAGATATAAGATTGTGAAGCTCAAGACTGAGTATTGACAGCTCCCCCTGAATGGATGAGGGAGCTTCAGGGGATGTGCTCTCCTTGTGTGTGGCATCCTTATTTCTTCTACAATACACTTGGATTTGTTCAAGTGTTGGTTGTGCAGACTCTGTACAAGGTGCATTAGGGAGAATGCTCTTTTTAATAGAAACACCCTGTTGAGAGGATGTTTCTAGAATCTGTTTTGGCCCCATTTGTACAACTGCATCCTTTTGGGAGGATACAGAGGTGGTTTGAGTGGTCAACTTAGTTTTCTTATCCTTCTTTATTTTTCTGACCAAGGGTGACTCAGGTTGCATTTGTTCCTCACCACTCTCATTCATAACTGTAAGGGTTATCTCCTTTCTCTATTTTTTACTCACTTCATCCTTTTGAGAGGATGAAGTGGTTGGTTTCCTAACTGCTAATGGTTTTGAAGAAGTAGGCTCAACATGGGTAGGTTCCTGTGGGTGTGCCTGTGTTTGTGCTTCCACAGGCTCAGGAACCATTGTTACACTAGCTTGACTCACATTGGTTCTCATGTCAGGCATAAGGTAAGGATAGGTCTTAAATCTTTCAATCATGAAAGGTGTTAACTTAAGACCCACCTGTACCTTATTTTTAGTAGTAAGTGATCCAAATAGAATTTTGGACACTTGCTTACAGTTGCCTATTAGTGACCTATCTACACCTTCAAGCATATGTATGTCATTCACTTTATGATTTAAAGCATACATAATGAATCTTGGAAGGAAATTTTTTTACCTCTTGAAATGAATGGCACGATGAGCCTGGTGCTCAGTTCCTCCAGAATGTAGTGTCCTACATTGACCTGTTTGTTGTGAGCCATTGAGTAGACCAGCTTCTGGACAACACTAGAAATGTTGTCAAATCCTGATTTCCTACATGTGAAAGCTCTTATCACAGAATCAAACAGAAAAGACCATTCCCTTCTCGGATTTTTCTTGTTCAAGTTGGCCAAGTTAATCTTCTCAGAGTAGTTGATGAAGTCCATAAATTCATACAGATCATCCTGAGTTGGGATCCCTACTACCTTGTCAGTTGGAATGTTCAAGGCCAAGTTCATGTCAGCTTCAGTTATCTCAACTCGTTATCCTTTGATTTGACAGTTAACAACCAGGCTTGAAGATTGATCTTCATGCACAACTGTCCTAGCTATAGCCGTGTTCCAAAAATCACCTAAAACATCCAGATAGAGAACTGGATTAGCTGTGAGAGCTCTAACAAAATAGGTCTCAGACAAGAAATTGATAAAACTTTTGAAAGTTTCAGGAGCTTGGTTTGCATCTAAGAATGCAAGGAAGTTGGTCTCCTTTGGGATGAAGGGTAGAATATTGTTTGCTGCCATTGTTATGAGTGTGAAGATTAATGGGTAAAAGAAATTAGAGAAAAGGATTCGAAACTAGAGAGAAATCGGTTTTGGATTGAAAAAGCCAGGTCACTTAGTGTTCTCGAAGGCGTAAGTATATGTGTATCCAGATGTCGGGGTATTTATAGTAAAAGCAGATGACTTATCGAGAAGTTAAAAATAGACGTTTGGAGTATACTTATCGAGAAGTCATTTTGAAGGTGAATTACATATCGAGAAGTCATTTTAATTTACTCTTTAGAGAACTAAAAATTAACTTATCGAGATGTCAAATAAATACCCAGTTTGTCCAAAAATGGACTGAATTATTTCCAATTTTTATTTGAATAAATCAAAATAAAATCAGAATAATTTTGTCAAAAGTATTTTACTAAAATAATTTATTGGATTAAATTATTTCAGTTCTTTGTTATTTATAAGTCTAAAATTATAGTTGTAAAGAACTCTGTGAGTTAACACTTATAGAGAACTCTACAATGACTTATCGATAAGTCATAATAAAGCTTATCGAGAAGTCACTCGAGAAGTCAGTAAATTGACTTATCGATAACTCACTCGAGAAGTCTTAAAATGACTTGTCGATAAGTCAATTTGACTTATCGAGAACTCAGTTCTCTATATACTTTTGATCACTTTGATTCTGCCTTCTGTTAATTTTACATACTGAGAATGTAAATTAACATTCAGACAGTTTACTTAGAATTTGAAAAATTCCAATCTAAATTTTGAATTTTGAAAAATAAATATGCAGAGATATCTGAAATATTTATAATTCATATTTCAGTTAATTTCTAATTAAATCAAATTAATTTTGATTTACTAGAAATTAATTTGCTGCAACACATTAGCTGAGTTCTTGCCTTAGGATGAAGGATTAAGAATTCCAATTTCACCTATAAATCTAGTGAAAGTTGCGTCATCCAATGGTTTAGTAAAATTTTTTTTCTGTTGGAACAAAAATGAGCTCAATGGTACCATTTACAGTATGTTCTCTGATAAAATGGTACCTTACATCAATGTGCTTTGTCCTAGAATGATTAACTGGATTAACCACAATATATATAGCACTAGTATTGTCACACATGATTGGAATTTTGTTACACTAGGCCATAGTCCATTAGCTGATTTCTAATCCAAAGCACTTGAGCACAATAACTTCCAGCAGCTATGTACTCAGCTTCAGCTGTGGAAGTTGACACAGATTGTTGTTTCTTGCTATACCAGGATACAAGTCTTTGTCCAAGAAACTGACAGCTTCCACTAGTACTCTTTCTGTCAAACCTGCATCCAGCAAAATCTGCATCTGTATATCCAACAACTTCAAAACCAGTTCCCTTATGTGACGGCCTCAACCCCGGGGTCAGGAGTTGACATCACCAACAACGAGAATAATAAGCATAATATAATCCAAACCATTAATAATACATAACCACGACCCCTTTACCAAGACCTTTACCAGGTTTAAGTATGACTTAGGTTATTACAAAACCAACTTACTACAAACAATCTGAACAATACTAACTTAATACAGCAACTCAACAGACCACCTTTGGTCCAACACAACTATATCAGAGGAGCCTGGTACTGAAAGAACTAGAACTCTGCCCTGACTACGACGGGAGAATCGTTTAAGCATCTACAATACATATATACAAAACATTCTGCAAGGGTGAGCAATCAATTGCTCAGCAGTACCACTATATGAATAACAAGTAAAATGATTTAAACTAAGGCAGTTATAGGAACAAAATTCATAACTCGTTAGATCACAAGTAAAACATATATAAACTAGATGTCAAAACTAGCATGCTCTATAAAGCAAAATCAACAGTCGTGTGCTGTGCATAAATACCAGAGTTCAATTTTAGCATGTTATTTTCATTTCCAATACCACCATTCCATTACAGGAACCATAAAACCATTTGTCCCATTACGGGGAACACAAAACCATTTGTTCCGTTACTGGAACCACAATCACAATCAGATTTGTATTGGGTGTTATCTAGGGACGGCTGATCAGGCCTCCACACAAATTATCTAGTATAGTTGGCCGGGCTATCACACAAATTGTCTAGGAAGCTGATCGGGCTTTCACACAAATTAACCGGATCCGCAGAGACTAGCTAGGTCTTTGATTAACTATGCTGGAATAATCGGTGAAGATAGGGTGTGCAACCGAATTAGCCACTTACGCAATATTATCCAATATCTAATTCATTTTATCCAGTTTGCAAAGTCACTTTTACCTATCTCTTGTTAAAAACCATTCTGTCATAACACACTATTCAAAACTTCCTTTCATTTTAATCACTTTTTAGAGATGGGTACTTTCAGAAGTTACTTTTCCCCAAAAACATATTTAAATAACATTTTTTAAATATAGGGGATGCGTAACTTAAAACATTTCTGTTCCATTTCAAAAATAAAACAATATTTCATTCATATATACTGAACCATAAGAGTATGGTCTTATCACCTAATTAGCAGACTATCCTGGATCCGAATTCAACGCTTAGGTCCTTCGCTTGGAACCTCGCTGCGCTTGTCGACTGATCACTAGATTAATTTTAGTCTGACGTCAACTTTCAGGTCTCCCGACTAAAACCTACAGGAGTCGAAATACTCTATGTTAGACGTCTAGGTATGCTTGACATATCCTCGCTAACAAATCTACCCATTGGATATCAAATCCTGACTCATAATTATACATATTATAATAACACACGCAACAATTAGGGTTCACGCTCTCGAAACTCGGTTCGGTGTTCGTTTTCAGAAAATAAGAATACTCGTCATTTTACGAAATTAGGGTTATTGGTTTTGGCAAAATATTTCACCACAACATACAATCAAGTTTCGTATAAAATATATATATATATATATTCGCTCGACATTCCGATAATTACCGGATACGCTTCCGTATTTCCGTAGTTTGATTTCCCAGAAATCGGACAGCACTTCCTTTATTTATCGGACTATCTCGTCGAACCAATTCGACGACAAATCAACAACAACAACCCATCAATCAGGCAATCAAACCAACAGTCACATTTCTCAATCCAAATTATGTGCCCAACCTCGATTTAAAATAACTAATTGTCGTACCAAAAAAAATAATTTTACGTACTAATTATTATTTATATCGCTTTAGGACTCAGAATGATTCATCATGGTCCACCGTCGGCTCGCCGAGGCTCATCACCGACGGAGGTAAAATCCGTAGGTACCCAAATCGGGTTTCCAAATACAGGTTTCACCGATAAATAATTATTTTCCGCACGCATCACAATTCATTTCATTAAATAATCAATAAAATTCTGCTGAATTAATTAAAAATTAACATCAGGATCAATTGAGCAAACATGAATAGCCAACACACACGCATCGCGAACACAAGGCTACCTCGCCGGAAAAACCGGCAGCAACCAGAACAAGTAATCACAGACCACCACAGATTATACACACATAAATACATATATATATATATATATATATATATATATATCGGTAAGCAAACAAAGCCACACATGACCAGAAAACAGCCGGCGGCCAAGCTTACCAGAGAACCACAGAACAGCGGCTACCAAAGCCGGAAAAAGGGAAGAGAAAAACGAGAACAAAAAGGGATGGGAAGAAGAATTAAAAAGGAAGAAGAGAGGAGAAACAGAGATGGAGAAAATTCGGAAGAGGAATTGACTGGAGAGATGCCGCCGAGAGAATTCAGGCGAGGAAGATAAAGAACAAAAGGAAAGCTCCCTGTGTTTCTGCCTTTTTTTATAAACTAAATAGCTGACACGTGTTAACGGAGTAACATGACACTGCCACGTGTCCTCTTTACCGACTGGAAGCCCAATTCTGTATCGTCTTTAATCTTTTAACTGTACAACTTGCGAATGAGTATTAATCAAATTGATCCCAAAATAGTCTTAAAATTTTCTAAATATCCCTAAACTAATTAAAACGTAAATTTCGTGATTTTAAAATAATTTTTGAAATACAATTTATACCCGCTTTTAACAATTAAACGTATTAACGCGCTTGTGAAATTAATCCCAAAAATTTCCAAAATAATTTTAAAATTCTTAAAATATTATGAACTTAATAAAATATGAGTTTCACAATTTTTGAAGAATTCTGTAATTATATACGGATTTTACACATAAATGAAATCAGAAAATCATTTAAAGATAAATAATCAATGAAATATTGATTTCTTAATTTTATAAAATCCTAAAAATAAAAAATAAAATTATAAAGTAATAAAATTAATTTTAGAGATAACCCAAGTATTTATGGAAATAAATCTTGAATAAATTCACCTTTAAATATAAAAACAAAATAACACAGCTACACAATTAATTACACAAATGATCCTCGAACACCAACAACCATATATTATTAATAACAAAATAATATCCAGCAGACAGAACCCATACACATATTTTATTTGTTTAATTATTCAGTAATTACACATTTAAATAATAATAATAATAAAAATATACGAGTCATTATATCCTTCCCCCCTTAAAAAGATTTTGTCCTCAGAATCTGATCTAACTAAATAAGTGAGGTTATTTGTCAAGTATATTTGACTCTAACTCCCAAGTAGAGGATTATTCAAAGCATATTCACTATAGAAATAAACTCATTTCTAAGGACTCGCTCTTAACGATCTAGGACTTGGATCGATCATTCCAAGCAGAACAAATTTGGATGAGAGCCCATTGGCTCCTAATCAACGACTTGGTTCGAATCAGAAACATATCGCTTTAACATTTACACATGGAATACACTATAAATTTGCTGCAACTGTGGCGGCAATACTAACTCATTAGCAACTTTATCTATCTTCCTCGATACCCCGAACGGTTCCATATATTCAGGACTCAACTCGCCCCTTCTAATCAAACCTAACCAATCTCTTCCAAGGTGAAACTTTTGTCAATACCAATGATCCTATTTCTATATCCATATTCTTTCGATGCAATCCACCTTCTTTCTTTATCTAACCCGAGCTGCTTCAATTCTTTTCCAAATCAACACCACTACGTCCTTGGTGTGCTGAATTAATTCAGGACCTAACAACATCTCTACTCCCACTTTCTCTCAATAGAGGGGGAACCCACACTTATGTCCATACAAGGCTTCGTGAGGTAGCATTCCCCTACTAGCATGATAACTATTAGTATAGAAAACTCAATCAAAGGTAGGTGATTAGCTCAGTTTCCTTTTAAACCCAAAATATATATACTCTCAACATATTTTATATCTTGTAAATCGTCATCTCACTTTGACCCTTTGTCTAAAGATGATAGATGGTACTCACTTTCTACTTAGTTTCCAAACATTTGAACACTTCTTACTCATTTCCATCAATTAAGGCTGGAAAGTAAGTTACATTCAATCCTTTCTTTCTGCACAAGGCATCTATTACCACACCGGCTTTGCTTATGTGGTTGTTAATGAAATAATTGAAATCTTTGGTTAATCCCAGTCAAAATTCATACTTGAAAGCTTAGCGTATAACTGTTTCCCTTCTAATCTTCATAGGGAATTCCTTGGGCGTTCCACACTGAGGATGTTATCAATAAATACAATCATGTTTATCCAAGCACTCCTTATACACCATGTTCATTGGCTGGTACACTTGTTAATCCAATTAATATCACCAGAACTTTTGATGCTCCTAACTTGTTTTAACCGCAGTCTTTGATATGTTCTCAAACTAGAGCTTAAGTCATCCTTCGAGAAATATCACACTCCTTAAATTAGGTCACATAAGTAATCAGTTCTAAATAGGGGTTACTTATTCTCATTCGTCGTCTTATCAAACTTCCGATAATCGGTACACAATCTCATAATTTCATTCCTCTTTTTCCATAACATCACTGGTGTACCCCACGGGGATATATCTGGTATGATCGCACCCCTTTCCAATAACTCCTGCAATGACTTAACTAATTGTTTCATTTTCACTGGCCTCTGGAGAGACTCCAGGGCATTCATTCGTTACTCGAACTTCTTCCAGCTTAAGTACTTTCTTCTTCGTATCTCTACATATAGTGGATCGACCTTATATCCTTGGCTTATTACTCCTTTTCTCGTATGATTGGAAGAACTTCTTATCTTGCTTCTTCCCTTAGAAACTCACTTTACTATTGGATTCAATACACTTTATAATTCGCTTCTTCTGAGAATCAATCCTTGCCTTATGACAGAATAACCAATCCGTTACTAAAATCACATCGAACTCCCCTAGCTCGAAGGGTGTCAGATCAGCTGAAAAGAATACTTATGAATTCTAATTGACAGTTTAGACAGTGGTGACTCACTGAAAGTCCATCTTGGTTGAACACTTTTATGGTTAAAGGCTCGGCTAAGTCTTCTAATATCAAATTCATTTTATTTATGCATTTCTTTGGTATAAAAGGCTTAGACACTTCTGAATCATTAAAACTTTAACATGTATAGAGTTGAGAGAAAAAGAACCTGCAGCTGCATCCGAGTCCTAAGTGTTGGATCCCTCGATCATTTTGAAGGTTTTGTCTCTAGTTGTGTTGGATGCTGGCCCTTGAGATACAGTATCTTGGATAGACGTTCCACAGATCCTCGCAATATGTCTGACCTTCCCACATTTGTAACAAGTAACTCCTGAATTTTCTGGCTTACATTCCGACACATAATGACCCTTATGACCACATTTGAAACATTACACATCCTTTTTGCACAAACCACTGTGTCTCCTGTCACAGGACTTGCAATCCACTGCTAACTTAACTGACTGGGCTGGAGTGGACGCAACTGAAGTAGCACTAGACCTAGCCTGAGAGAAACTCTGTCTCCGAAATCTTTAACTCCTATTTCGGCCAAACCGATTCTGAAACTCCTGGCTGGATTCTCCTTGGTCTGCCTCGTCTATAACACCTTCAGACTTCCTTTTCTTATTACCCTCTTCCTTAACAACCAACTTCTGGTCACTTTCCATTACTAGAGCGGCCTGATGATAAGTGGCATTTTATACCAATTAGAATGTCTTATAATGACTTGAATTGATATCTTGAAATCAAGTATTTTATGTATTTGATGCATTTTTCTAGTGTTTTTGCATTTCAGGGTATAACTTGCGTTTGTGGGGAGATTTCATTAGGAATAAGCCTAGGGAAGTGCTTGGCATTGGGTGTGGGAAGTTAGGAGCAGAACGCAGCAGAAATCGAGAGCAGGATGAAAAATTTTCTAGTAGCCTGCTGAGCGCCCGCTCAGGAAGCTGGGGCGGCCTCCTGGGAGCTGGGGCACCCGCCCGGGAAGCTGGGGCGGCCGCCCGGGGGCGTAAAATTAGAAACTGATTTTTACAATCCTTATTCTGATGGACTTCTACTAGGGCTGGTTCTTATGGGCTTCTACATAAGTAGTTTTCAGAGACGTTTCAAAGTGTGTGGTATCAAGCAAGGAGCAAAGAGAGAAGGAAGAAGACCGTTTTTAGCACATAGCAACGAAAAAGAGGAAGCATACATTTTCTTGTGATTCTTTTATTCATTGTAACAGTGGATGCTAGTTTTCTTTACTTTGAACCTATTTACTCTTGTGATGTACTCTGGTTTTAATAAATAGTTAGTTAGTTTATATTGTGTGTTATTATCATGTTTTCATATGAACCCATGATGACGATGAGTTCTTTCATGGGATAATTGTGATCATGGGGTCTTAACGGATTTACTATAAAATTCTTTAGTTAGTTGTTTAATACCTTGGTGTGTGATGATTGTATGATATTTAGCATATGTTGTGCTTAATCGTCTTATGTGCATCGCGAACATATAAGATAGTCTGTTAATCTCTTGTGAAGTGACAGTGGATCTTGAGATTTAGAACTTGCCATGCTAGCATAGGTTCATGTGTGTGTATGCATGAGTAGTGGGTAACTCTAATCGTTTTACTTTCCTTGTGTAATCATAAAGAATAACTGACATATAGGGTCTCAACATAATTGATGACTATTTAACTTCTATCTTAATTGTGGATGCTTGGTAGAATGGTATTAGTACAAAGAAAGTTGGCTTCTATCAGTTTCGTGTTGTTCGATTAATATCATCGCCATTACATGCTAAGGGTAATAACACTGACTATTGAAGGAAGTAGTAATGAAGTTATGATCTCATGTGTGTTAAGATAGTTAAATCAAGTGTTAATTTAAGTGTTTTATTCTCGTAATTAATTGTAGTTAATAATTAGTTAATCAATCTTAAGTGTTATTGTTTTGACATTGGGAAGTAATCATACATTGGTGTGTGAGTGTAATTGAACATAATTAGTCTGAGTCTCTGTGGGAACGAACTAGAAATTATTTTATATTACTTGCAAATGCATATACTTGCGTGAATATTAGCGCGTGTTTTGTCCCCGGCAGCGGTGCGAAAAACTTGTTAGGCACAACATATACAAGTATATGCATTTTAGGGTATAACTTACGTTTCAACTTGCAAACGCATATACAACATATAAAACTCCACTTGGGATGTCCCCGTTTCAACTTGTCTATTATAAGGGATGTCATTTACCTGCGGAGCTGGAGTATAAGGCTTATTAGGCATTGAAGAAGTTGAACCTTGATTTGGATGCAGCTGGGAAGAAGCGAATGCTTCAGTTAAATGAACTTGATAAATTCAGACTTCAAGCGTACTAGAACAACAAAATGTACAAGGAAAAAGTAAAAAGGTAGCATGACAGGAAGCTATCTCCTAAGTCATTTGTGCCGGGGCAACAAGTTCTTTTATTCAACTCTCGTCTCCGACTTTTTCCTGGGAAGTTGAAATCAAGGTGGTCTAGACCATTTATCGTCAAAACTGTGTTTCCACATGGAGCGGTGGGGATTTTTGAGAACGATCCGGGCCAAACATTCAAGGTTAATGGTTAGAGATTGAAGCATTATTATGGGGACACGACAAACCGGGAAGTGGTTAGTGCCGTTTTATTGTCAACTTGAGCGAAGTACTCTACGTCAAGCTAATGACGTAAAAGAAGCGCTTCTTGGGAGGCAACCCAAGATTTGATACTATAGGAACCCTTAGAAGTTCTTTTTCTTCTTGATTTTTATTCATTAATTAGTACCATATCCAAAACCACAAAAAAATCAGAAAAATTGGGCAGAATTTATTTTTTTCCAGAAACCCTTGGGGCTCCCGCCTGGAAATCCCGGGAGACCGCCTGGAGTCTGGGGCGCCCGCCCAAAAGGCTCGGGCGGCCGCCTGGAACCTTTCTGTCAGATTTTTTTTCGGCCTTATAAAAAAAACAGAAAAAAAATCAAAACAAAAAAAACACAATACAGCAACAACCCACAACCCACGTTTTCTCTCCCACAAACCCCACTCCTACTCTAATTTTAACCCTAAATCCTACCCTATATATACACACAACCCATCCATATACACTCCCATATACTTTTAACTCCAAAAACTCTCTCCTACACTTAAAACATAACTCTCAAACACTTTTGCTCAGATTCGATTGCACCTAAGAGATCTAGAACTGTTGATAGCAGCAACACCGTTCCTACTACTGATTCTTCAAGAGGAACTGCTGCGAGGCCTCGTTTGGTGGATAGGGCTGCCGAGGTGGAGTATAATCGGCTTCTGACTAAGCCGATTCTGAAGGAGAAGGGATTTTTACCATCCGGGAGGGATGGTGAGTTACTACCGATGATTACTGAAAAGGGGTGGATTTCTTTTTGTGAATCGTCGGAGGCGGTTCCAATGAGTGTGGTTCGTGAGTTTTATGCGAACGCCAAGGCTGATAAGAATGGTTATACGGTTGTTCGTGGCCTTACTATCGATTATCAGGCCGAGGCGATTCGCCGTGTCATTGGGCAGCGATAAAAGAAGCCCGAGGAGGAGAACTGGAATGAGAAGGCCCCCGGGGATTTTGATCTGGATTTAATTTGTGCTACTCTCTGTCAGCCGGGCACGGTATGGAAGCTCAAGACGGGATCTATCGAGTATCGTTCTTTTCCGGCAGTTGCGATGAATAGGTATGCCCGTGCATGGAATGCGTTTATTTGTGCTAATATTTTGCCTTCTTCGCATGCACATGAGGTTACAGTTGAGAGAGCCAGATTGTTGTGGGGGATCGTAAATGAGGAGTATTAAGTGGACCTTGGTGAGTTCATCTACCAAGGGATTTTGAATTTTTTTAGGGGGAGGACGCAAAGCAATATCCCTTATGCATCTACTGTCACGAAGCTATACAGAGTAGTTGGAGTTCACTAGCCTTCTTATGAGCAGCTGTAGATGCCGACCGCTTCTATTGATTTATCGACTCTGAATGCGATGCAGGAGTGGACGGGTGGAGAGCCCGAAGAGCATGGTTTGGGTTATCGTCTTCGAGGAGGACGTCCAGCAGCTGGTGCTACTATGGCTAAGCCCAGTCAGGCTCCTGATGCGGCAGGCTGTTCTAGAACCCAGGGAGGTGCTGGTTCAGGGATGGCCGATGCCCAATATAGGAGGCTATCCAGGAGGATGGATGCGATGTACGAGTCGCATAGTAGGTTTTCTCAGGAGCTCACCCTTGCACTTGGGACTGCTTTCAGAGGCCTTGGAGCTGACATCTAGTGGCCCATTTTTGGCGAGGACTCTGCTTATCCGCCTCCTGACACTCCACCCTTTGAGGGTGATGATGATGATTTCTCCGATTAGGTATATCCTGTGTTCCTTTCTACTACCTTCACTGGGGATAGTGAAGATTTTAAGTTTGGGGGTGGTAGTTAAGGAGCATATTTGTGTGTGGGTTATATAGTTGCATATTCGTGATAGTTTAGTTCATATAGTTGCATGTTTTTGCCATATAGTTTTTATTTTATTTTATTCATAGCTTTATTTATCATGTCATTTAGCTCATGCATATATCATGATCCCTTTTGCGTGCTTTACCGATTGATTTATGATATTTATGCAAGTGTAGTGATAGCGTTAGAGTGATGTTGAATCATGTAGGTTGACATGCATGCTAGAAACACTTGTAATTTCACTAAATCTTAGAGTATGCTTAAGGACTAGATTGTTGTCATGGTTTGATAGTTTTTGAGGTTAATCTATTGATTATGCTGAGAATGTATGATTGACTCTTAATGATAAAAGACATGAAAAGAAAAAATTGGAGTAAAAATTGGAATTCATTGCTAATGGTGGCTAGGCGTCAAATGGCTAGTAGTCGGCTCGTATTTTTATGCGAGTAGTCTAGGGTTGAGCAAGATGGAGCGAAACGCACTTGCTCAGAAATTTGAAAAAAAAGGAGAAATGAAAAAAGAAAAAAAAATAAAAAATAAATAAAAAATAAATAAAAATAAATAAAAGAAAAATAAAGTTTAATGCATAATTGATCACGAGTGGGCTCTTTGGTATTCGAGTTATTAAGTTCTTAGGGGACTTTGTGCCTAGTGACCTAAGGCTTTCATAGTCTGGGATCCGCTAACCTAATGCTCGCTAAAAGGATGTCATTGCATAAGTCTTTTGTGGACCTCACTCATTGTACGGTCAAATAAGCATTTGTATGTTGTGTTGAATAAAAGCATGATTCCGTAATAAGCTCCAGTGATCTTGAAGTGTTATAAGTCATTTTTGTGTCTAGAATTTATTCTTCGTATAATCATGTGATTGCCATGAGGATAGTTGAGTCATGATAGTTGATCTAGTTTCGAAGCATATCTGTTAAGCATCCGCACACACCACGTTTCTGGTTGTATTTTAGTTTTTATGATTTGATTGATCTTTGATCGCCTAATTTCATTTGTTGAGATGTCATGAGTTGATTGACTTAGCCATTGTGAAGGGGGATCACTGCATTTCATGTAGTTGCATTCATGCATGTTTTTGGTCTTATTTGTTTAGTCTGTGACGCTTGAGGACAAGCATCGATTTAAGTTTGGGGGTGTGATAAGTGGTATTTTATACCACTTAGAACGTCTTATAATGACTTGAATTGATGTCTTGAAATCAAGTATTTTGTGTATTTGATGCGTTTTTCTAGTGTTTTTGTATTTCAGGGTATAACTTGCGTTTGTGGGGAGATTTCATTAGGAATAAGCCTAGGGAAGTGCTTGGCATTGGGTGTGGGAAGTTATGAGCAGAACGCAGCAGAAAACGGGAGCACAATGAAAAATTTTCCAGTAGCCTGTTGGGCGCCCGCTCAGGAAGCTGGGGCGGCCTCCTGAAGCTGGGGCGCCCGCCCGGGAAGTTTGGACGGCCGCCCGGGGGCGTAAAATTAGAAACTGATTTTTACAATCCTTATTCTGATGGACTTCTGCTAGGGCTGGTTCTTGTGGGCTTCTACATAAGTAGTTTACAGAGACGTTTCAAAGTGTGTGGTATCAAGCAAGGAGCAAGGAGAGAAGGAAGAAGACCGTTTTTAACACATAACAAAGAAGAAGAGGAAGCATACATTTTCTTGTGATTCTTTATTCATTGTAACAGTGGATGCTAGTTTTCTTTACTTTGAACCTATTTACTCTTGTGACGTACTCTGGTTTTAATAAATAGTTAGTTAGTTTATATTGCGTGTTATTATCATGTTTTCATATGAACCCATGATGACGATGAGTTCTATCACGGGCTAATTGTGATCATGGGGTCGTAACGGATTTACTATAGAATTCTTTAGTTAGTTGTTTAATACCTTGGTGTGTGATGATTGTATGATATCTAGCATAGGTTGTGCTTAATCGTCTTATGTGCATTGCGAACATATAAGATAGTCTGTTAATCTCTTGTGAAGTGACAGTGGATCTTAAGATTTAGAACTTGCCATGCTAGCATAGGTTCATGTGTGTGTATGCATGATTAGTGGGTAACTCTAACTATTTTACTTGCCCTGTGTAATCATAAAGAATAACTTATGCTTAAATCGTTATGTTGTCAAATTCTGTAGACATATAGGGTCTCAACATAATTGATGACTATTCAACTTCTATCTTAATTGTGGATGCTTGGTAGAATGGTATTAGTACAACGAAAGTTGGCTTCTATCAGTTTCGTGTTGTTCGATTAATAATCACCATTACATGCTAAGGGTAATAACAATGACTATTGAAGGAAGTAGTAATGAAGTTATGATCTCATGTGTGTTAAGATAGTTAAATCAAGTGTTAATTTAAGTGTTGTATTCTTGTAATTAATTGTAGTTAATAATTAGTTAATCAATCTTAAGTGTTATTGTTTTGACATTGGGAAGTAATCATACATTGATGCGTGAGTGTAATTGAACATAATTAGTCTGAGTCTCTGTGGGAATGAACTAGAAATTATTCTATATTACTTGCGAACGCGTATACTTGCATGAATATTAGCGCGTGTTTTGTGCCTAACACCTGAACTATGAAAGAGCATGTCTTGAGTTGTAATTCCACAACTCCTCTGCGAATTTCAGGCTTCAGCCCTTGTTGAAACCTCATTGCCTTCTAGGTCTCCGTGCTTACATACTCAGGAACTAATCGGGTCAATTCCGTAAACTTGGACTCATACTCTAACACACTTCTTTCACCTTGTGTCAGTTCTAGAAACTCGACTTCCAACTGATTCCTTAGACAATCGGGAAAATACTTTTCCAAGAACAATTTTGTAAATCTCGTCCAAGAAACAAGGCCTTCTGCTTCCAACCCACGAGTGGATTCCCACCAATAATGTGCTTCATTCTTAAGAAAGTAGCTCGCATAATCGGTCTTAAGATCATCACTTACTTGCGTGAGGGTAAATGCCTTTTCCATTTCCTTAAGCCAATTTCTGGCAACAACAGGATCCACTTCACCTTTAAACTCCGGGGGCTTAAAAGATTGAAAGGATTTAAAACTAGTAGTTTGGTTTAGCTCTCCTTGTTGATGTTGTTGCTGCTGAATCTGTTGGATTAGCTGCAACTGTTGTTGCTGCTGCTGGCGCAACAAGTCTAGAATTTCGTTTATAACTAGACCCTCCGCCAAACTACTACTATTTTCTTTAGACTGGGTAGCTTTCTTGGGTGGCATTTTCCTGGAATATAACAGGGAATTTATTCAAAAACATAACGAGGATGTATAACATAATATCACCGTTCAAATGGTGCACCTGTTTCAGGAAAATGCTGCCCAATTAAAGCACCCATGTCTTTATTCTCAGGATCAATTTATAAAAGATATCTAGATTAACAACACTATCAACACTATCAACGATAACAGTAGCAGAATCAACAACAGTGCAAAAAAACTGGAATATAAAGATACTAATCACTATAGCATGACTTCTCAATCTAACAACCACTGATCACTTTCCAGCACCATTAAAAAATATACAACATTAACAAATTACATATACCGCAAAGCTGGACGGGCTATACTAGTCACCACCCAAAAAGGGTAAACTGGTAAGTCAAGTCAAACTTAAGGAATCACAGACTTGGCTGACGCACTAGTCTGAGTTTCAATCAACCATCTCTCCCAAGGCGATTTCTTATCTCTTGAAAATGACCCATCTTCCACGGAGTTAACTTTTCTAAAGCTGCAACCTTCAATATCGAATCATGAATCCTCTCTACTATTTTCTTTTTTGAAGTAGCAACCAAATGTAAAACTTCTATTCCTCCGGGCAGTCAACTCTTATTTACTTTCAATAACCAGGACTGTCTAATTACAAAAGCTACTGACAATTCATTGCCTCGAAACTTCAAATGAAATTTCAAAATCAAGGAATCCAGGGTATAAGGAGGAAAAGTGGAGAAGACATAAATACGACTGAGAGCAACCATACAGGTACGTAAGATGGCCAGTCTTAGTACCACATAGTGTACAACACATAATTCGGTGGCGTCCCACCAGACCCTTTGTCACACAGACAAACAGTCAAATCATATGCATTGTCTTCCTCAATCAACTGACAGAATCACTGAGGAAGGAAACAATGTTTAAATAGAAATTTACAAATAAGAAGGAGAGAATCTGATTTATAATGAGATCAACAGAACCCTAAGCTGCTTACTTCGCGTTCTTAACTTTCTCACAGGAAAAATAAGCATTTTATGGGATAGTAAACAATTATTCTGGAAACAAAATACATCCCAAAAAAGAAGTATAAGGGTTCAACATATAAACCACAATACTGATCCACATTCACTATAAGACTTGGCTATCATAGAAGCCGCTGACTATTATCATTCCATCTGAACTCACCGAGGTCACACACTGGGTCCAGCAACATCACTTGACATAGAAAATGTGATATAAAAAAATAACGTTGGTGTCTCTTCAACTGTCACATCAAAGGTCCGTTCCGAAGCTGAATTCTCACAATCAGACTCGTTTTCTCGAGAGGAAAGCTAGAAATCTCTATCAGACATCACCCCTAATATACATACAAAGGAGATATACTATAAACTAGGGCAGTTCCAGTCAATTCTCAATAGACGTCAGGGTTACGGCTTCGAACCCTCGACTAAACTCTTAGACTCACTTCTCTGATTGAGTTGCTGACTCACATCTATGTATAAACCTTCCTGCACTCTTTTGACTCTACTCCTAACCTAAATCAGGGACTCAAACCTGTAGCTCTGATACCAACTGTGACGACCTCAACCCCGGGGTCAGGAGTTGACATCACCAACAACGAGAATAACATGCATAATATAATCCAAACCATTAATAATACATAACCACGACCCCTTTACCAAGACCTTTACCAGGTTTAAGTATGACTTAGGTTATTACAAAATCAACTTACTACAAACAATCTGAACAATACTATCTTAATACAACAACTCAACATACCACCTTTGGTCCAACACAACTACCTCAGAGGAGCCTGGTACTGAAAGAACTGGAACTCTGCCTTGACTACGACGAGAGAATCGTTTAAGCATCTGCAATACATATATACAAAACATTCTGCAAGGGTGAGCAATCAATTGCTCAGCAGTACTACTATATGAATAACAAGTAAAACGATTTAAAATAAGGCAGTTATAGGAACAAAATTCATAACTCGTTATATCACACGTAAAACATATATAAACTGGATATCAAAACTAGCATGCTCTATAAAGCAAAATCAATAGCCGTGTGCTGTGCATAAATACCAGAGTTCAATTTTAGCATGCTATTTTTATTTCCAATACCACTGTTCCATTACAGGAATCATAAAACCATTTGTCCCGTTACGGGGACCACAAAACCATTTGTTCCGTTACTGGAACCACAATCACAATCAGATATGTATTGGGTGTTATCTAGGGACGGCCGATCAGGCCTCCACACAAATTATCTAGGATAGTTGGCCGGGCTATCACACAAATTGTCTAGGGAAGTTGATCGGGCTTTCACACAAATTAAACGGATACGCAGAGACTAGCTAGGTCTCTGATTAACTATGCTGGACTAATCGGTGAAGATAGGGTGCGCAACCGAATTAGCCACTTACATAACGTTATCCAATATCTGATTCATTTTATCCAGTTTGCAAAGTCACTTTTACCTATCTCTTGTTAAAAACCATTCTGTCACAGCACACTATTCAAAAATTCCTTTCATTTTAATCACTTTTTAGAGATAGGTACTTTCAGAAGTTACTTTTCCCCAAAAACATATTTAAACAACATTTTTTAAATACAGGGGATGCGTAACTTAAAATGTTTCTGTTCCTTTTCGAAATTAAAACAACATTTCATTCATATATACTGAACCATAAGAGTATGGTCAGGGGTACTTGCCTTGCAGAGCTTTACAACTATCAGTGACTGATTTTGGATTGACTCGGACATTCGGCTTATCACCTAATTTGTAGACTATCCTGGATCCGACTTCAACGCTCAGGTCCTTCGCTTGGAACCTCGTTGCGCTTGTCGACTGATCACTAGGTTAACTTTAGTCCGACGTCAACTTTCAGGTCTTCCGACTAAAACCTACAGGAGTCAAAATACTCTATGTTAGACGTCTAGGTATGCTTGACATATCCTCGCTAACAAATCTACCCGTTCGATATCAAATCATGACTCGTAATTATACATATTATAATAACACACGCAACAATTAGGGTTCACGCTCTCGAAAATTGGTTAGGTGTTCATTTTCAGAAAATACGAATACTCGTCATTTTACGAAATTAGGGTTATTGGTTTTGGAAAAATATTTCACCACAACATACAATCAAGTTTTGTATAATATATATATATATATATATATATATATTCACTCGATATTCCGATAATTACCGGATACGCTCCCGTATTTCCGTAGTTTGATTTCCAGGAAATCGGACAACACTTCCTTTATTTATCGGACTATCCCGTCGAACCAATTCGACGTCAAATCAACAACAACAACCCATCAATCAAGCAATCAAACCAACAATCACATTTCTCAATCCAAATTATGTGCCCAACCTCGATTTAAAATAACTAATTTTCGTACCAAAAAAAAATAATTTTACGTACTAATTATTATTTATATCGCTTTAGGACTCAGAATGATTCATCACGGTCCACTGTCGGCTCGCCGAGGCTCATCGCCGACGACGGTAAAATCCGTAGGTATCCAAATCGGGTTTCCAAATACGGGTTTCAGTGATAAATAATTATTTCCCACACGCATCACAATTCATTTCATTAAATAATCAATAAAATTCTGCTGAATTAATTAAAAATTAACATCAGGATCAATTGAGCAAACATGAATAACCAACACACATGCATCGCGAACACAAGGCCGCCTCGCCGGAAAAACCGGCGGCAACCAGAAGAAGTAATCACAGACCACCACATATTATACACACATGAATATATATATATATATATATATATATATAAGCAAACGAAGCCACACATGACCAGAAAACAGCCGGCGGCCAAGCTTACCGGAGAACCACAGAACAGCGGCTACCGAAGCCGGAAAAAGGGAAGAGAAAAACGAGAACAAAAAGGGATGGGGAAGAATAATTAGAAAGGAAGAAGAGAGGAGAAACGAAGATGGAGAGAATTCAGAAGAGGAATTGACTGGAGAGATACCGCCGAGAGAATTCAGACGAGGAAGATAAAGAACAAAAGGAAAGCTCACTGTGTTTCTGCCTTTTTTTATAAACTAAACAACTGACACGTGTTAACGGAGTAACAGGACACTGCCACGTGTCTTCTTTACCGACTGGAAGCCCAACTCTGTACCGTCTTTAATCTTTTAACGGTACAACTTGCGAATAAGTATTAATCGAATTGATCCCAAAATAGTCTTAAAATTTTCTAAATATCCCTAAACTAATTAAAACGTAAATTTCGTGTTTTTAAAACAATTTTTGAAATGTAATTTATACCCGTTTTTAACAATTAAACGAATCAACGTGCATGTGAAATTAATCCCAAAAATTTTCAAAATAATTTTAATATTCTTAGAATATTATGAACTTAATATAATATGAGTTTCACAAGTTCTGAAGAATTCTGGAATTAAATACGGATTTTACACATAAATGAAATCAGAAAATCATTTAAAGATAAATAATCAATGAAATATTGATTTCTCAATTTTATAAAATCCTAAAAATAATAAGTAAAATTAATTTTAGAGATAACACAAGTATTTATGGAAATAAATCTTGAATAAATTCATCTTTAAATATAAAAACAAAATAACACAGCTCCACAACTAATTACACAAATGATCCTCGAACACCAACAATCACATATTAATAATAACAAAATAATATCCAGCAGACAGAACCCATACACATATTTTATTTGTTTAATTATTCAAGAATTACACATTTAAATAATAATAAAAAATATACGAGTCATTATACCTTAGGATACCACAATCCCAAGTTTGGAGTCCCCTTTAAATATCTGAAAATTATCTTCACAGCCATTAAATGTGATTCTTTTGGATTGGATTAAAATCTTGCACACAGACATGTTGCAAACATGATGTCTGGTCTACTTGCAGTCAAGTAAAGCAATGATCCAATCATTCCTCTATAGCTTGAAATATCTACACTCTTGCCCTTTTTATCTTCATCCAACTTTGTTTCTGTAGATATGGGTGTCGATGCAGGTGAACAATCAACCATGCCAAACTTTTTCAATAAATCTTTAACATACTTAGTTTGGCTGATGAAGATTTCATCACTTCTTTGACTGACTTGAAGTCCAAGAAAGTAACTTAATTCCCCCATCATACTCATTTCATATTCACTCTGCATAAGCTTAGAGAATCTTTGATAGAGCTTCTCATTAGTAGAATCAAAGATAATATCATCCACATGAATCTGAACTAGGATCATATCACCACCATGCAGCTTGTAGAAGAGTGTCTTGTCTATTGTTCCTCTAGTGAAACCATGTTTAAGTAGAAAATTTGTCAGTGTGTCATACCAAGCTCTAGGTGCCTGCCTTAGTCCATATAGAGCCTTGAGTAGCTTGTACACAAAATCTGGAAATTATGGATCTTCAAAGCTAGGTGGCTGTTGCACATAAACTTCTTCTTCTAACTCACCATTTAGGAAGGCACTCTTGAAATCCATTTGATATACTTTGAAGTTTGAATGTGCAGCAAATGCTAGAAAAATTCTTATTACTTCGAGTCTTGCAACTGGAGCAAAAGTTTCATTATAATCAATTCCTTCTTCCCGTGAGTAGCCTTTTGCAACCAACCTTGCCTTGTTTCTGGTAACTATACCATTTTCATCCATCTTTTTCCTGAACACCCATTTGTTCCAACTACACTTCTGTTCTTAAACGCAGGAACTAACTCCCAAACTTTGTTTCTTTCAGACTGATTAAGCTCTTCTTGCATGGAAGATATCCAATCAGGATCCATAAGAGCTTCTTCAATTTTCTTGGGCTCTACTTGAGATGCATGTTGGCACTCATTAGCAGTTGCACTTCTTGTCCTTACACCAGCATTAGGATCACCAATTATTGCATTTTGATTGTGACTCCTATCCCATTTTCTGGTATGAGTTTGTTGACTGGTGCCTTCATCATTTTCTTCAATATTTGTATGACTGGTAGATTCTTCTTCTCTTTCTCCCCCTGAATTTGTGTTATCAAATTCAGATGTATGAGATAAGCTTCTATTTTCATGATTTTCATGTTCAGTGGTATCTTCATTCATCATCTGTTGTGCATTTCCTTCATCCTTTTCATCAGAATCGCTGTTAATGTTGAGATTTTCAAATGCAAGGGCTTTAGCTTCATTTTCATCAAGACATTCCAAGCCTGAACACTTGTCATCATCAAAAGTCACATCTGTGCTCTCCATGATTTTCTTTTGATCAATTACATAGACCTTGTAAGCAGTTATCTCCAATGAATATCCCAGAAAAATTGCTTCAAAAACCTTTGAGTCAAATTTTCCCACATATTCAGAGTTGTCTTTTAAAATGTAACACCTGCTTCTAAACACACGAAGATGCTTTACAATAGGCTTTCTCTTGGACATGATTGAGTAAGATGATTTGCCATGAATCTTGTTAATGAGATATCTGTTTTAAGTGTAGTATGCAGTATTTACAGCTTCTTCCCAAAAACTAGTTGGCAGATTAGCATCTTGCAGCATTATTCTTGCAGCTTCTACTAATGTTCTGTTCTTTTGATCAAAAACCCCATTTTGTTGAGGTGTTCTAGCAGCAGAGAACTCTTGAACAATGCCTTTGCTTTTGCAGAATTCACTCAATGTTGCATTTCTGAATTCTGTTCCATTATCATTTCTAAATCTTTTCACACAGTTTTGATCTTTAGCCCGTTTTTCTATCTTCTTTATGTGCACAATTATGATGTGTGGAGTCTCATCTTTAGAATGCATAAATTCTACCCATGTGTATCTTGAGTAGTCATCCACCATCACAAGTGCATATTTGTTCCTTGAAATTGATAAGACATTCACTGGCCCAAACAAGTCCATGTGAATAAGTTGCAATGGTGCACTTATAGAAATCACAGTTTTTGACTTGTGACTTGATCTTTTCATTTTTCCTTTCTGACAGGCTTCACAGAATTCAATATGAGCAAATTTAATTTTGGCATGTCTCTCACCAACTCTTTCTTGACTAGAGTATTGATTGCCTTGTAGGTTAAAAGTGAGAGTTTCTTATGCCATAACTTGCATTGCTCTATTGATGCCTTGGTGTAGAAGCAACAAATTCCATCCTCATTTGTTGAGTTCATGTCTGCAACAAACAAGCTTCCTTTCCTTGCTCCTTTTAGAGCAACTTCATTGGTTTTCTTGCTGATGAAAATACATTCTTCTTTGTCAAATAGAACTTTAAACCTTTGTCTGCAAACTGACTGACACTGAGAAGATTTACTTAAAGACCAGCTACCAATGCTACATCATCAATGACAACATTTCCAGAAACAATCTTGCCATATCCATTGTGAATCCTTTGCTGTTGTCTCCAAAGGTCACCAAAGGGTCAGTCTTCTCCTCAAACTGTGATAGCAGGGCCTTATCACCTGTCATATGCCTGGAGCATCCGCTGTCTATAATCCATATGACCTTCTTCATTTTGCCCTGCACACAATGAGTTTTAAGTGTGTTTAGTAACCTAAGTAGTGTTGGGTACTTTCTTCTTGTTAACTAATTTAGCAGAAGTAGAATGAGTTGTTTCGGATAAAATAGAATTCATTGACTGTTGTGCATTTTCCCTGTCTGTTGTAGACCAAATTTTTGTTTCCTTGAGGTCTACTCTCAGTTTGTGACAACTTTTCATTACTTTCAAGTTGCAAGGGATGCAATCAAACTTGTCACAGAATGAGTAGGGATCATTTGCATTTGCTTCATTGTATTTGCAGGCTCTTTCAAATGGCTTGCTAACAACCTTTTTACAAAGTAAATTAAAATCTTGTAGTAAATTGTGTTAGTACTGAATTTAGACAGATAAAATAGTATACACAAATCTTTCAAAACTCACTTATTTATATTAAAATTAAGAATGTTTTGCTACAAAATTTCTAGGCTCTTTGTTGATAAAGAGCTTAGCTTCTTCCTTGAGAGAATACAAGATTTTTCTGATATAAATTATTTCTACTAACAAAGCATCCAGTGTTTATTTTATAGAACAATAAACACTGGTTATTACACAACATGTACTAAACCCTATTTTTAGATAATCAAATCTTTCTATTTCTGGCTTAGTGTTTTAGGAGTAATTGATGATATCAAACAGAAACTATCAGAAGCATCAACGAATGATAATTACAAGCATCAACGGATGACGAGTATAAGCATCAACGGATGATGATGACATCAACAGGTGTTGGTATTCGATGGATGATGATGTCAACGGATGATGAGATCAGTATTTGTCACATCAGTTGATCTTTGAAGAGGAAAAGGAAACAGGAATTTCAAGGCGGTGGGGGACTTTATCTCAGAAGAAATAGTATAGGTTTCCTTGTTGTTAATAGAATAGGATTCCTTATACATTGGTAGCTGTGCTCTATAAAAGCATAGTTTAGGTTCATGTTATATACATTACGACATTGTTATATCTTTCGCATAACCTAACAGCTCTCAAGGATATTTGTTCATCCTTTCGAGAGAGTACTTATGTAATAAGTTTTTATAAGATTTATATAAAAACTTTTTGATTCTGTTGAAGCTTTGTATAGTTGATCGTATTAACTATATTCACCCCCTCTACTGTTTATTAAGGGCCTAACAATTAGTATCAAAACTTGCTGTTAACATACAAACAGTTTAAGATCTGAAGATTGATCAACCATGTCAGACAAAGGAGAAGAAGAAACACAGAATCTGGATCTGAAGCCACAACCCCCAGCCACATCACAGATAAGCAGTAACATGAGTAGGTATGAAGCAATCAAGGTGCCCATCCTGAAATTGCATGAATATCCAATCTGGAAAGTCAATATGGCCATGTGTTTGGAAGCCACAGATGCTGAATACTTAAGCAGGATCTATGATGGTGCTCATAAACCAATGAAGGTAGCTGTTTCGGTTGCAGGAGAACCATAGAAGTTGATAGACAAAGATAGGAAGGACTACACTCCTGAAGATATCTCATCAATCATGAAGGATGCTAAGGTTAGACATATCCTGCACAACAGTCTTGATAGTGTTATGTCCAATAGAGTCATTGGATGTAAAATAGCAAAAGAGATATGGGATGCTTTAGAAGTAAAGTGTCAAGGTACAACAACTATCAAGAAGAATAGGAGGACATTGCTTACTCATGAATATGAGCACTTTGACTCAAGGGACAATGAATCCCTAACTGAGATCTATGACAGATTTCAGAAGTTGCTGAATGACTTATCCCTTGTCAATAAAGAGTATGATTTGGAACACTCAAACTTGAAGTTCCTACTTGCTCTTCCTGAAAAGTGGGACTTTAAAGTCACATCGATCAGGGATAACTATCAACTCGACATCACACCTCTAGATGAGATCTATGGAGTTCTGAAAACTCATGAACTAGAGATGGAGCAAAGGAGCATGAGAAAAGGATCAAAATCTAGACCAGTTGCACTCAAAGTTGAAGAGAAGCCAAAGGAGAAAGGTTGGAGGAAAAGCTACTCCAAAGGGAAAGCCATGATTTCTAAGTCAGATACTGAATCATCAAATTCTGATGATGACTCAAATCCTGATACTGAATTAGATAATGATAGTGATCGTAACAACAATGAAGATATGGATCAAATGGCTGCCCTACTGGTTAAAAGTTTCAAGAAGACGGTCTACAGAAACTTCAAGAAAGGGAGAAGATTTTCCAAAAAAAGCTCCAGTTCCTCAAACTCTGATAAGAGGAACAATGATGAGTGTGCACTTTATCTTAATATTGTCCCTATATTTTGGTTATTTTGCATTGATTTGGATTTTTATTTAATAAATATTAATGTTTTATTGTAGGTATCAAGGAGATAAAATAAAGGAAGGGTTGGAGTTTATAAAATCAGATTTGGAGTTTAATTTGATTAAAAATCGGATTTTATGGGCCAGCTGCGCAGTCTACACTGTTTGGGCCATATCTGGAGTTCTAGAAGTCCGATTCTGATGATTCAACAGCCCATGGAAAGCTTATGAGAAGAGATTCAATTTAGAATTGGTCTTGAATTTATAATTCAGCCGAATCAGCCTAGAATCAGAGCCCAAAAGTCAACTACAAATTTTCACTTTCTCGGAATTCAATTCTAATTGGGAAATCTCCTTGTATTTGCTTTAATTCATTAAAAATACTTTTATTAGAGATATTACTATTATTATTCAGACCTAATCTGGATATGAGGATTTAGAATAAGGAAAAGAGAGACACACAATATAGAGAGAGAAAGAAGAAGCCCGAGGAAGGAGACACAACCATTGAAGACGTTCACTTGAATTATTTTTCTCCATCTTTGTGATTTGAATTCTCTCCTTCACTTTTTCATTATGAATATGTGTTATCAAATCTTGGATGTTTTTATGATTTTCATTATAAACTAATTTTATTAAAGTTGGGATTTTTATGGAACCCTGACATGGGATTATTGGTGCTTTGTTAAAGAGTATTGTATGCAGTTCTACAGTTTATTCGTTCAAGTGCTTTTCATGCTTAAACTTGCTATTGTCTGATCAACTGTAGTAGGTTATTGAATTAATTATAATACCGAGAGGGTTATAGTTAATAGACATAAAACTTGAATGATGCATGCTTATATCTTGTGATTATAATATTGTTACGGTATAGACATATATTGTGACCATGCATAGCTTTGTGAATTGGTGCTTAATTTTATTCTGAAAAGTAAATTGGCATAGACATATGTTATTTTATTTGATAGGAATTATACCATAATGATTTCGAGAGGAACCTATGACCAATGAATTCTAGCTAGTGAACTGTGGAATTTTTATAGTACATCGCAACTCTTTTACCAATTTTCACGTGTTAGGGGGAAGTAATTATCCTGACTTATCTTCTCATATTTGAATCTCTATCAACTTTTTGTGCTAGTTTAATTTTAGTTGTTTATTTTAGTTTTTATTAATTAGTTTAGATATAAAAATTTTCAACACTTTTTGTGCTCGATAACTGAATTGTTAGATATTACTTGCAATTTAATACAAATATACAGTCCTTGAGGTACGACAACTGGTATTACTACTATATTACTTGTTTGCGATTGTGTACACTTGCACATTAGTATTTTATGCAACAAGTTTTTGGCACCGCTGTCGGGGACTGTTTTAGTTGTTAATTGCGAAGTTAATTTTCTTGCAGTTTGGTTTTAGTTACTTCTGTACTAACGGGAGTAATTATTGTTTCTTATCAGGTTTCTTTGTGTATGAACGAAGAACCCTCAGGATTAGTTGCTTTTGTTCCTGAAATTGAGAGAACTTTTAAAGCACGGAGAAGAGTGCAAAGTAGAGTAAAGGAAGCAAATATTGTCATGGGTGAACCGGTTAATAACCAGGATTTGGTACCCAATGGCATGGTGAAGGATGATAGAGATAGTGCTATACGGCTGTATGGGAAACCTCGTGTTGATGAGTTGACTTCTAGAATTGTCAAACCAACTATTAAGCAACAAAATTTGAGCTAAAGCCAGTCATGTTTCAGATATTGCAAACTATCGGTCAATTTAGTGGGATGGCTACTGAGGATCCTCATCTTCACCTTCGGTTGTTTGTCGAGGTTTATGATTCTTTCAAACTTTCTGAAGTCGCAGATGATGTTTTACGATTAAAGTTGTTTCCATATTCTGTGAGAGACATGGCAAGAGATTGGCTGAATTCTATTGCACCATCTTCAGTGACTACTTGGGGTGATTTGGCAGAAAATTTTTTGATGAAGTATTTTCCTCCTACCAAAAATGCAAAGCTCCGTAATGAGATTAATTCTTTTCACCAGCTGGATGATAAGTCTTTATACGAGGCATGGGAGAGATTTAAGGCATTACTCAGAAAATGCCCATATCATGGTCTTCTTCATTACATTCAGATGGAGACATTCTATAATGGTCTTAATGCTCAAACAAAATTGATGGTGGATGCATCAGTGGATAACTAATAGAGCTCAATCTGGAAAAAGAGTAGCTGGAATATATGAGGTCGATGTTGTGACCTCAATGCGAGCTCAAATGTCATCCATGGAGAATATGCTCAAGAGCTTGACTATGGGAGGTAACCAATCTATGGGGAAATCAAGGAATTCATAGGTTAATCACATCAAGAATATGTCATGTGTGTATTGTGGTGAAGAGCATACTTACGACAATTGTCCTTTAAATCCAGAATCTGTTTTCTATGTTGGGAATCAAAATAAGGGTTGCCCTTACTCAAACTCTTACAATCAATCTTGGACACAACATCCTAATTTTTCTTGGAGCAATCAAGGGGCTACTTCTGGAAATTCAGCAAATGCTTTCAGGCCGAATAATCCTCCTGGATTCTCCCAAAAAGCTCAACAACAGTTGCCTCAACAAGCATCTCAATCCTCTTCTCTTGAAAATATGTTAAAAGCGTACATGGCTAATAATGATGCACTCATCCAAAGTCAAGCGGCATCATTGAGAAACTTGGAGAATCAAGTTGGATAGCTAGCTAATGAGCTGAGAAATAGACCACAAGGCACTCTCCCTAGCGACACTGAAAAGCCTAGGAATGAGCACTGCAAAGCCATGACATTGAAGAGTTGAAAAGTCTTGGAGAATACTAAATCTAATTCCAAAGAAGATGCTTCATCTACAACTGAAAATGAGGAGGAGATTTCTGACAATAGTGGTATTCAAACTTCTAAGGTTGTTCCAACACTTCAATCATAACCACCATTCCCTCAACGGTTTCAAAAGCAGAGGCAAGATGTTCAGTTCAATAAATTTCTGGATGTTCTAAAACAGCTTCACATCAATATTTCACTTATTGAGGCTCTTGAGAAAATACCTAACTATGTGAAATTCATGAAGGACATTTTTACGAAGAAGCGAAGAATGGGAGAGTTTGAAATAGTAGCTCTAACACAAGAGTGTAGTTCATTCGTGCAGAATAAAATACCACCAAAGATGAAAGACCCAGGGAGTTTCACTATCCCTTGCACTATTGGAAATTCTTATTGTGGCATGGCATTGTGTGATTTAGGAGCTAGCATTAACTTGATGCCTATGTCTGTCTTCAGGAAACTGGGAGTTGGAGAAGTTTGACCTATAACTGTCACTCTTCAACTGGCAGATAGATCTCTTGCTCATCCTGAAGGAAAGATTGAAGATGTTTTGGTCAAGGTAGACAAATTCATCTTTCCTGCTGATTTTATTATCTTGGATTATGACGAAGATCGAGAAGTTCCCATTATCTTGGGTAGGCCATTCCTTGCTACAGGAAGAACGTTGATTGATGTGCAAGATGGAGAACTAACAATGAGAGTTCAAGATGATAAGGTGACGTTTAATGTTTTCAAGGCTATGAAATATTCTGATGAAGTAGAATCTTGCTCAGCGATCACTTTGGTTGATGAACTTGTTTCTGAAAACCTAGAGTTCAATTCTTCACACGACCCTCTGGAGCAACTATTTCTCAATGCATCTAAAGATGAAGTTGATGATGTTGATCTTTTAGCTTGGTTGGAAGCTAATTCACAAGGTGTAAGAACTAAAGGTCGCTTTGAATCACTCGAGCTATCTTCAAAGGAATTCAAGATTCCAAAGCCATTTATTGATGAAGCACCGAAGTTGGAGTTGAAGGCTCTTCCTTCTCATTTGAAGTATGCTTATTTGGGACCTTTTTCCACCTTACCTGTTATTGTCTCCGCAGAACTATCTGATGCACAAGAAGAGAAATTGGTGGAGACTCTTAAAAAGCACAAGAAAGCTATTGGGTGGACTATTGCAGATATTCGAGGTATTAGCCCTTCCCTCTGTATGCATAAAATTTTGTTGGAAAATGGTGCTAAGGGGTCCATTGAAGGACAATGTCGCTTAAATCCTATCATGAAAGAGGTGGTGAAGAAAAAGATTATTAAATGGCTTGATGCAGGTATCATTTATCCGATTTCTGATAGCTCATGTGTTAGTCATGTACAATGTGTTCCTAAGATGGGTGGACTCACTGTGATAAAGAATGAAAACAATGAGTTAATTCCGACCAGAACAGTAACTGGTTGGAGAATTTGTATTGATTATCGAAAGCTGAACAAGGCCACTAGAAAGGATCACTTTCCATTGCCTTTTGTTGATCAAATGCTGGACAAACTTGCAGAGAGAGAAAGTACTATTATTTTCTTGATGGGTACTTGGGTTATAATCAGATAACTGTAGCTCCAGAGGATCAACATAAAACTACATTCACATGTCCCTATGGTACTTTTGCCTTTCGAAGGGTGTCATTTGGCTTATGTAATGCTCCTCCGACTTTTCAAAGATGTATGATGGCTATCTTTTCTGACATGGTTGGTGAATTTATAGAGGTGTTCATGGATGATTTCTCTGTATGGAGATTTTTTTAATGATTGTCTATGTAACTTCGGTA
Organism: Apium graveolens; assembly: GCF_009905375.1. Taxonomy (NCBI): domain Eukaryota; kingdom Viridiplantae; phylum Streptophyta; class Magnoliopsida; order Apiales; family Apiaceae; genus Apium; species Apium graveolens. Next base: position 105,040,466 of record NC_133649.1, on the reverse strand, counting down.
AGGTGTTGGAAAGATGTTAAGAAACCAATCTTGTACTTAACTGGGAAAAGTGTCACTTTATGGTGAAAGAAGGTATCGTATTGGGTCACAAAATCTCAAGGAAGGGAATTGAAGTTGATAGGGCCAAAATTGAGGTTATTGAGAAGCTACCTCCTCCTACTTCAGTCAAGAATATTCGAAGTTTTCTTGAACATGCCGGTTTTTACAGACGATTGATCAAAGACTTCTCAAAAATTTCTAAGCCTCTTTGCAAGTTATTGGAAAATGACACTCCCTTTCAGTTTGATAAAGCATGTTTAAAGGCTTTCGAGGAGTTAAAGCAGAGATTAATTTCAGCACCTATCATTATAGCACCGGATTGGAGCTTGCCATTCGAATTAATGTGTGATGCTAGTGACTATGCAGTGGGAGCAGTAATGGGGCAAAGAAAGAACAAGGTATTTCATCCGATCTACTATATAAGTCGTACTTTAATAGGAGCACAGCTGAATTATACAGTGACTGAAAATGAGCTTCTGGCTGTTATGTTTGCCTTTGACAAGTTTCGCTCTTATCTTGTGGGAACAAAAGTGGTTGTCTTCACTGACCATTCAACCATAAAGTACTTAATCACCAAGAAGGATGCAAAGCCACACTTAATTAGGTGGGTTCTTCTGCTTCAAGAGTTTGATATTAAGATACAAGACATAAAAGGTGTTGAAAATCAAGTAGCTGATCATTTATCAAGAATGGAGTACAACGATGAATTTCATCTCAAACTATGGTTCCCATCAAAGAAACATTTCCAGATGAACAGATGTTTCAGGTACAAATCTCTAAAGTTACTCCATGGTTTGCTGATATTGCAAATTACTTGGCTACTGAATTAATGCCACATAATTTATCAAGTCAACAAAGGAAGAAATTCTTGCATGATGTGAAGTCTTATTTTTGGGATGAGCCTTATTTGTTCAAGCAGGGTGCATACCAAATTATTAGAAGATGTGTTGCTGAATTTGAGATGCAAGATATTCTTTTCCATTGTCATTCTTCTCCTTCTGGTGGACATTTTGGTGGATAACGCACTGCTGCAAAGGTACTACAATCTGGTTTCTTTTGGCCTTCTCTATTTAAGGATGCTTATGCATATGTTGTTATATGTGATCGGTGTCAAAGGGTCGGTAATATCTCAAGAGGAAGTGAGATGCCGTTGACAAATATCCTTGAAGTTGAATTGTTTGATAGGTGGGCCATTGAATTCATGGGACCATTCCCTCCTTCTTTTAAAAATGAGTACATCTTAGTGGCTGTTGATTACGTCTCTAAATGGGTGGAAGCTGCTGCCTATCCCACTAATGATGGAAAAGTTGTCGTCAAGTTCTAAGAAAAACACATCTTTACTCGCTTTGGAACCCCAAGGGCTTTAATTAGTGATGAAGGTACACATTTTGTGAATAAATTATTGGCTAATACTTTGTCTAAGTATAATGTGCGACATAAGGTAGCTACCGCATATCATCCTCAAACTAATGGACAAGCTTAGTGGTCTAACAGAGAAATTAAGGGTGTTCTTGAGAAAGTTGTGAATCCGAATCGAAAGGATTGGTCTACAAGGTTAGATGAGGCTCTATGGGCTTATCGCACGACGTACAAAATTCCGTTGGGCATGTCGCCATATCGTTTAGTTTTTGGAAAGGCGTGTCATCTACCAGTTGAGCTCGAACACAAAGCTTATTGGGCTCTCAAAAATCTAAATTTTGACATGCAACTTGCTGGTGAAAAGAGAATGCTAAAACTTGATGAGTTGGAGGAGTTACGATTCTTCTCCTATGAGAACGCTAAAATTTACAAGGAGAAGACAAAAAATGGCACGATAAACATATTCAATCTCGAGTGTTTGAAGTGGGGCAACAAGTCTTATTATTTAACTCAAGGCTAAAGTTGTTTCCGGGAAAGCTAAAATCCAGATGGTCTGGTCCCTTTACAATTGTGAGAGTACAGCCTTATGGAGCCGTGAAACTACGTGATAATCAAGGCGGAGAATTTCAGGTTAACAGACAACGTATAAAGCATTATTGGGGAGATGAGGTTGTTCGTAATAAAACTTCAATTGATTTAATTGTTCCCTAATAGAGAATGACGTCCAACTAAATGATGTTAAAGACAGCGCTTCTTGGGAGGCAACCCATGATTGTTGGTTGTATTTGAATCATGTGAAGATTTTGTTGTTAGAATGGAGGAAAGAATTCAACATGACTATTTTGATTAAAAACATGAGCAAGCAAATGTCCAAAAGATTTTTATGGTGTTCTGTCAATTCGGCATGGACATGCACCCTTGTTGCATAATCACGCAACACATGTTTGACACAAGCATTGGCACATTCTGCCATTTTAGCATGACCATGTCATTGTTTAGCATGGTTATGCAATTCTATAGTACAGAACATAGAGTCTTCACTGCAAATCTGTTGTTCTTCACTGCAAATCTGTTGTTCTAGCTGTGTCTGTTGTTTCATCCGTGTACACTTCTCTTCCTAGCAAGACATGAACACGCAAGTCTAAGCATGCTCATGCAGGTCCTTGGGAGGTTTCTGTTGTAATAACATGAGTGTGCCGTACCCTGGCTGTAAGAACCCAAATTTTCGACATCAGTAAAAGACCTTTATGAATAGTAATGTTACGGTTTAATAAAAACTTTTACGACCACACCATATATGAGTTTTTAATTTAAGATTCCGAGTTGATATTGTGATTATACATACCAAATGAGTGTATGTAAACGCTATTTGTTTTCGAAAAAAACGAACTTTAAAAAATGATCGTATCTACGAACCATCAAGGATTACGGGAATCACAATATAATTAAAAATTTAAAATCCTACGGATTTATATCCAAGAACGATACTTCAAAACATAAAGAATGTATATGAAAGGATTTACACCGCAAACCGTTTACGAGAAATTATTACGAAAATGAATAAGTGACCAAGCAAATCCGTAAATGAATAAATAAACATATCGAACCAAACTAACTAAACTAACTAACCATGTTAAGAAACTAACCATGGCTAGGTTACGAAATAGTAACCTAAACTATGAAGCATGATGACCTAAAGCTAGGAATAGTAAAGCTAAAACCTAAAACTAGATAGTTAGCTTGTAAACCTAGGAAACTAGCAAGATATGCCAAGATTTTCTAGTTCTAGGTTATATAATAAAATATATACAATTATACAACACAATCTTTCAAGAGAATCAATCAAGAAGCAACAAACTCTCTCTCTCTCTCTCCCCAAAAACTCAATGCTGATTTCCAAGAACACCATGGGAAGAAAAAATCATATCTCATGTTCTACTCATTCAAAAATTACCAAATTTTAACCAAAGCTTCCTCATATCATGTTCAAGGTACTTTCAAAATTTCATGGCCATTGGATTAGTATATTATAGTCAAATCCTTGCTCAAAATTGGTGGTAAATAGTAACTCCGAAAATCTCTTTTTGTTTTCTTGATTTTCATGGCATGATTTAGGATCCTTAAGCATAACCAATCCCTCCCAAGGTTCAACTATAAATAAGAGGACCTCCCAAGCTACCAATAAAGGTATAAACCTTCATCCAAACTTTGTTTAAGTTTTAAGTTTCAAGAAAAGTAAGGATCTTGGATATAAGTATAATTTTGATGATTGATTTGATATTATCTTGATATTTAGTTAATTAGTTTTAAGGTTGATGATTTTTGCCTCAAGAACAAGATGTTCTTGAGAGTATTTGGTGTTGAGATGATAATTTTATGATTGTTTATGGTGGTATAATGATTTATGACGTAAATAAAACTCGGATCGTAATCGTAACCTCGTTAAAATGAACAAAACTCAACTTAAGTTTCCGCAGAAGTTCCTGAATGTATAACTGTATTTTCTTAAAAACGTGAACTTGATTATGATAGAAAATGTTATGAGGATCGTTTAGGCACTTGAATCGCTTGATTTCAATTTACAGATCAAAAGTTATGACCGTTTTAGTATAAGTGATTTATGCGACAAAACTGCTACAAATTACGAACTTTATAAATATAAATTATTGACTTAAAATATTTAAAAATCATGAAATTTTTACAGAGATTAATAAATAGAGTTTATTAACTTTCATAAAAATTTCAAGTAAAAATGTTGATTTTTCTATTTTATGAAAATGTAGGAGCCGAGGTCGCGCGGAGTACGAACATCAAAAATAACCCCCTGTTAGAAACTGCTACTTCGGGATTTTCACCCCTGTTACCAGAAGACCATTTTCAAATGATGTGTTTGAAATTTTTTCTAGATCGCGCACGTAAAAACGGTGTGTCAATTGAGTTAACGGTATGAGAGATATCAACGTTTTAGTAAAAACGGTTTGAATAGTAAAACTCTGTAGTTGACCGAACTTTTGAAATGTTTTTCACCAAATTAAATTAATTTTATCAAAATTAAACTTTTATGATAAAATTAAAAGCACTGAAGAAGCTCCTCAAGGTGGTTTCGTATTAAAATATTAATTTTACGATTTATTAAAAATGTTAGAGTGCGAGTCACGTAATAGTAACATTCGGTAAAGTCAACTCTAGAAGACTACTTTGACCGTCCGTTTTTACCAAGGATCGATACTTATTTCAAGTCGGTCGAATATTGAAAATTATGAAGTATTGAACTTATTAGAAATATAAGTCAGTGATGGGATTAGGAATTCTGATTAAGATTATGATATATGTTGATTAGAAAATCCGGAACGAGAGCAAGTCAGAAAACGTATCTTGGACTCCAGGCAAGTTTTCAAACCCTACCTTTTAAAACTGTTGTGTTGTGTTTGTTTTCAAATAAATGCTATATATACATGATGTTGTATTATGATATTTTACGAATTGTGGTGATTAATTTTATACGATATGTTAATGATATTGGTATATGAATATTACCGAATTCCAATCAATAACGCTAGAGAGTAGCGTTGCATATATGAGGTGTATATTTTAGACCAAGGATCAGTCAGTATAATTTAATGAAAATCCGAAAGTATTCCGGGGGTGTTTTATTTAAGAATATTAACTCTACAGTAGAGCGTGATGTATAAGTTGTAAGACCGAGAGTCGGTCGGTTTTTATAAAGTATAAACCCCAGAATTATCCCGGAGATGTTTTGGGATGATTAAAAGTCCGTAGCTACTTTATTACAAGGGACTCGATGTCCTCTTGCGAAATATTAAACTACCTCGAATTTTATTTAAAAATAATTTCTAAAGATCGTATTCCCTCAACTCTATTTAATTACCCGAATAATGAATATTATTTCAGATATTTATTTAAAAAGGGAGAATTATTCTCCGACGTTTATTTTATTTTAAAACCAATTATTTTATATATATTAAAGATTAATATAATTACTTAAACTTAAATTAGTTGAGGAATATTATTTCAAATATTCTTTTAAAGAAGAACTATTTGAAGTTTAATTATTTAATAATTATTATTTAATTATTCAATATTTATTAAATGATTTAATATCATTTAAAAATCATAAAACCTAATTTAAAATACTTTCTGAGTTTCAGAAATTCATATTAATATTTTCAGATTGTCAAAGAATACTATCTCAACGTATTTTAAATATTTTGAATATAGTTTCAAAAGAAACTCCCCATCATTTATCTATCTGTTGACAACAATCAACTCACATTATCTTAGTACTTCCTCTGAAAATTCTCGGAAGTACATATATATATACATATGAGATAAGTTGTTTCTATCAACAAGCAAAATGCTTGGGGAACTTTGATGTAGTTCGAGTTCTCGAGATATAATAGGATTCTTCAAAGGACTTGGAGGGGTAGACTCTAGTACTATGTGTACTAGGGAGACTACCAAAGGTACCGCTTGCGAAGGTACTTTGTGTACTTAGAAATTTGTGAAGTATGTGTATACCCAAAATGGGACACGTAGCCTGAATGCGGCAAGGGTGATAACCGGGATACGAAGGTGTCGTCCTGCTACTAGTAGAAAAGGTTACTATTTTCCGTATTATGACTAATCATCGTATACGGTGGCTCCAGTGAATGTCCTATTCTTCCAGTTGGAATTGAGATGCAATACCGTCACCCAAGCCTAGGTGCTGGGTTTACCATTAAGGTATTCGCAGGATAATAAATCCACCAAATAATTGTTTTCGAATGAAGGTGTGTATCACCAAGGAAAACTATTTGAATAAAACATATATATTATATATGGTATTATACTTGAGTTTATCATACAGTCATTTCACACTGTACATTATATGGCTGAGAATTATTGGTCACTCTTGCTTTCTTTTAAATGTCACAACATAACAGATAACCAGTATGCCGATGTGTGACTTAGTCGCTTGCAGTCGTGGGGAGAATCCCTGGCAGCTTTGTCTCAGGTGGGCCAGAGTATCAGATAGGTATAAGATATCAGTTGTAATTATTTTAACTTTATGTAGAGGTTATGAATAATTGTTTGAGATCCTGTAAAGTATATTTGAGTTTCAATAATAGATGATACTTATTGTACGTCGTTTCTAAGGTTATAACTTGTGAGTGTGTGAGATTGGGGGTCTGTGATATGGAATTATTGGATTATTGAGTTAATTCAGGTTACAAATGATTAAAGGATTGTGTGACGACCCAGATTCCTGGCCCCGGATTTGGGGGCATTACAGAAATGGTATCTGTAATATCCGGGATATATCGTGTAATTATTTTTGCTATTATATAATTATTATGTGTGTTCAGTATCTATTCTGTAAGCTAATTGTTAAGTGTTATCTGTACTTGAATATTCAAAAATAATATTAATTGAGTATTTTAATTTTTATATGTCCAAAATAAAATATAGATAATTGTCATATCTTCCTAATTATTTTTATGTTGGTTTATGGATTTATAAGAATCATATGAAAATTCTAAAATCTTTTTCCGGGTAATTAAAATCTATTTTATAAAAACGGGAACCAACCGACGTCAACCGTTGTTACGTTTTTGGAACCCGAAACTCTTTCGAGAACTCCTTCCTAACCTAATTGTAATATTTCGAGCATATTCCATGTTTCGACTTTTTCGATCCGGCGTACGGTTTGTCCTGCGCGGGTCCCGGCGCAACGTTTTCGATACAATATTCGTTTCGGTAAATCAATAAAACCCGTATTTTCGATAAACGGGAGCTTTTTATTAAACTATCCCAATTATCAATTCGTAATACGTGTAACCAGGCACTGAGACCAAGACCGCAATACAAATTGTACTGATTTGGATAATTATCCCGAAAACCGATACCGTTTGGATCAGCTTTTACAAATAAACGTACCGTTTTATATCCGGAATGATCCAACGGGATACAAATTTTCCGTAATTATAAATAGCCTTTTACCGTATTTTATTTCGTATCAAAATCATTTGCAGATAGGTAATTATATAATTTTCAGAGAAAAGCCCTAATTTCCTAAAACTGTTCTAAGAATTAAACAGCAAAACGAAGGCGTTACCGATCTCTGTTTTCAAAGCTTGAGTAACCAAAACGAAGGATTTGAAGTGTTCTATCAGATTCTGAGCTTTGTTTCACTGCAGAAATCAAGGTTATTTTTCTAAAAATTTATTTATTTTCGAATTTATTTTATTAAAAATATGAATTTTTGTTCGAATGATTGTTTGTATGATTTGATGATTGCATGTTGTAGAGCTTGTTTTCCTGATGATTTTCATATGTCATACGTCTGATTTGGAGTTCAATAACATGTTCAAATTTGAGTTTAATTTTCGAATTTCAAAATTAGGGTTTATAACCCGTATAAATGTTCTTAATTGAAATTTGGGGGTTTCTTATTCTGTGATAGATTGATGTTGTGTTATAGTGGGTTGTGTTCTCTGTGAAATTTGCAATCTAGTCGTATAAGTTTCATGAACCAACGAGGTCTGTAGAGAAGGGAGTTGTGTTTTGAAGTTTTTCGATGTTCGCCGGAAACTGGAAAACTTCACGGCCAAATTCCGGCCAACTCAAGGATTGTTAGGATGAATTGATTGCATGGTTGTGTTCCTGATGTTGTGTAGATGTGATCTGGAGGTGTTGGTGGAGTGAGGACGCCGGGAACGTGTTCTCCGGCCACCTCTGTGTTTTCCGGCAACGGGGTGTAAAAATTACAGTTTAGTACCCCAACTTTTGAAAACGATGCAGTTAGGTCCCTGAAGTTTCCAGACTTTGCAAATTTAGGATTCCTGTTTATAAAATGTTTAAAAATCATATTTCCTATTTATTTTTATTATAAAAATTCATTTTTAAATTCTGAAAATTCTAAAAATTATTATTTTAATTCCGAAAATTATTTTTAATTCACAAATAAATCTAAATTAATTAGTTAATTAATTTCAGTTAATTTATAATTGATTAATTGGTCAATTAATTCAAAAATTAATTGATTAATTGATTTAATTAATTACTAATTGATTTTAATTAATTATTTAATTAGATTTAATTATTTAAAAATGATTTAAAAATTCTGAAAAATAGTTTCGAGCTTTAAAATATTATTCTAAATTATTTTCAAGGCTCGATAATTATTCTAAAATTATTTCGGAGCCAGAATGGGCCAACCGAACCCTGTTTATTAACCCGAAATTGATCCAACGACCCGTTTTAATTCTGAAAAATGTTTTAAAAATCATTTTAAATACCAGAAAGCCTATTTATGACCCGAGACTTCTTTATAAATAATATATCATTGATTACGTGATGTATTATGTGCTATATATGACTTGTTAATTGACTATCAGTCTATATATTCGGTGTTTACTTGATTATTGCATAACTTTCAATCCGTTAATCGGATTTGGGTAAAACGAAGGGTAGATAGAAGTATGTGTTGAATAGAATTCCATGAGTAAATTATTGATAGATACTTATGATATGTGAGCAGAAGAGGCAAGACGTAGGACAGGGAAACAGGTAGTTGAGGAGTAAAACGGTTGTGATTGGAAGCGAGTGCAGTGTAGTAACCTAATACCAGGCAAGTGTTCTAAACTTTCTCGAGATATTGTAGTACTTGATAATCCTGTGATATTGCAAGTGCTTTAAAGCACAGAAACCTAAATCCTGATTTCAGTTATTGTTCTTGGGCCATGAATCATATTCTTTCTAATCCATTGATTATTGTATACCCAAACAAGAACCACAAATCTACTATACTACTCCACAAATACATACAAACTAAATACCAGACAATGAAATGAACTATTATATACTCAACCCATGGTATCTTATACTTTGAAAGACCAAATCCTTGAAACCTTGAAACGTTGATTCCTTTGTTATCCAATTCTTTCATTACCCAGCATCCAAGCTTTTAAATTGCCTTATTGATCCTTACAAGGATTGAAACCCTTTAATTGTTAAACATTTATTGTTGTTAATGATTTCGGTTATTGCTTATTATTGCATATTCTGTTATTATGTTAGAATTGGATTGTTTTTATAAAATTGTGGACCAGATTCGTGGTCAGACCATATAATGGTCAAGTTAGGCCAATGTGTGCCTTGGATCCAGTAGTTAGAGTAATGCTGTGTGCCTTGCTCGAGGTTAGTGCGTGACTGATCAGCAGCCTAACCTTGGTTTTTAAATTAAAAGTATAATATCCAATTCTAAATCCTAATCCATTGTTCACTTGATATCATAATCATATTCACCTGATGATCATTATTCTCAGTTTTGTCATTGTGACTTGCTGAGCTAGTTAGCTCATTTGTTCGATGTTGTTTATATTATTTCCAGTTAAAAAGGAACCAGTTGGTAAAGAGGATCCCCAGTCCAGCGTGAGAGCTAGGGGTTCAGGTTAAGAAAGCTGAGATAGTAGGCTTCTTTTGGAATAATTTAAGTTTGTAAAAGTTTGTAATAATGTTTAATACTCAGTTTGAATTTAAATAGTTGGGATTTGAACGGTTTGTAATATATTAGTGTGTTTGGCTTGTGTGCATACTTTAACCTGTTGCGGTCCGTGGTGTTTGGTAAGTAGGGTCATTGCATATATTATTATTATCTTTATTATTGTTATAAGCAGGTTATAATTAAGGTGTGTGTGTGGACCCCAAACTTCTGACCCGGGTTTGGAGGGCGCCACAGGTTTGGTATCAGAGCTACAGGTTATAAGTCACTGACACAAGCCTAGGTTGACGGGAATGGGTAGAGGGATAGGATTAGAAGTAAGGTATAGGATGATAGAATGTCGAGAGGTTGAGTGTTATGGTATAACCGGTATTAGTATAGTTTGCGTCGTGGTACGAGATTCTTATATTACGATATAATTTCAGTTAGCAGATATGGCCGACTCTTTTATTCCCGTATCAGCTGATCACTCAGAGCCTTCAGTTGGAGCACCAGCATCGGATCCACGTCCTGTGATTCCACCAGCATTGGCTATTCTACCTCCACCAGTATTGCAGCCCGTACCATTGCAGGCTATTCCACCTCCAGGCATGAGGCCACCTGTTAGAGGACCCCCACCTGCTGATTCAGGCTTTACTAGTCATTCAGTCACAGGAGTACCTTTCCAGTTCTCTTCCTATCCTGTCCCATATCATCAGTTTGAGGCTTACCTTATGGAGCAGCGATTCCTACAGGGTCAGATCCTGGAGTTATTGCATATCATACGTACCAGAGAGATGGGGAGTGGTGAGGCGACTTAGGGAGAGGCTCCAGGCATTTCGTAGAGCAGCTGCTGTAAGGATTGCTGAGGCTACACATGAGGACATCACCCCTGATGTCCTAGTGGAGTGGGCTAAGTGGGTTCTAGAGGAGCTTGAGGAGATAGGAGGTCCAGATTTGCCATGAGTTAGAGATTTTGAGATGGAGATGCTGAGCAGTGTTGTTAAGGTTATGTAGTATGGACAGTAGTGTGTAGTGTGTATCAGTAGACTTTTGAGTTGTATTTATAGACTAGCGATGCTGACTAGTGAGTAGGCTGTTGTACCCTTTTTGGTTTTACTTTCGAAGCGTCTTTACGCTTGTATTACCTAAAACTTTTGATCTATATATCAGTACCTTTTCCTTTCCAACACTGTCATTTATTTTATTGCACCTGTTTTACTTTGCCTTATTTATTGCACCAGTATATCCTATGATACCATGTACCCTGTTTTCCATAACTGTTTATATTCTGTAAAGAAGCATGCAATTTACTTAGTTACAACTAGTTTTCAAAAAGAGATATTTCTATTTCACAAAACTTTTTTTTTTACAAAGATTTGATTCAAAAGCTAAATAAATTGATTGATTCTTTACAGAAAATGCCTCCCAGAAGAAATACCCGCACCAACACCCAGAATGAAAAAACCAACAACAATAATAACAACCAAAATGATATAAACCAGAATGTGAACCCAGGACCCATGGACCCAGCAATAGCCCAGATTCTTCAATCTTGGCCCAACAAACAGTTCACCTGGCTCAACAACAGCAGAGACAGACCAATCCCCAGGTAACTTTCAAAACTTTTCAGGCAGTAAACCCACCAGAATTCAAGGGTTCCTTAGAGCCAATTGAAGCAAATGTGTGGTTAAAGGAAATAGAGAAGGCTTTTGCCTTGGTAAAAGTGAAAGAGGAGCAGAAGGTTGAATTTGCAAGTTACTATCTGAAGAATGAGGCCACCTATTGGTGGGAAATGGTGAAAACATTGGAAAGCACAGATGTTATTACTTGGGAAAGGTTTAAGGAATTGTTTTTAGAAAAGTATTTTCCTCAGTTTGTTTAGGATCAAATGGAGCTGAAGTTTTTATAATTAAAGCAAGGGAACATGTCGATAACAGATTATGAGGGGAAGTTTGAGGAATTGTCAAGGTATGTGCTGTCGTATGTTGATACTGATAGAAAGAAAGCTAAGAGATTCCAGCAAGGCTTGAAGCCATGGATCAGAGGGAAGGTAGCTATTTTTGAATTGGATACCTATGCCGGGGTTGTACAGAAAGCTATGATCGCAGAGACAGAGAGTGAGATGTTCCAGAAAGAAAAGAAAAGCAAGAAAAGGAAAGTTGAGGGAAGTGAGGGTCAGTCACAAACAGGGAAGTTTCCAAATTTTAAGAAGGGCAAGTTTCAGCCAGGGAGAAATTTTAATTTCAGGAGACAAAATGTAGGAGACGGAGGCCAGGGCAATCGTTCAGCTAATGTGAATCAGCCGAATCAGTTGAGATTAACTTTTCCAGATTGTCAAGTATGTGGAAAGAAGCATGGAGGAGTTTGTAACAAGTTGAATGTGGTATGTTTTAAATGCAACCAGAAAGGGCACTACTCGAGGGAGTGCCGAAATCAGCCAGCAAGAGAGCCAGCGAATAAGGATCAACCTATCCGGAATCCAGCAGTGAAAGTTCCAGTCATTGGATTTATATGCTTTAAATATGGGAAGCCAGGACATATGGCCAGGGATTGCAAGACACCAGCCCCAGTCAGTAATGCATTAAGGATTATGGGATCTACCCCAACAGTGAATGAGACTCCGAGGGCTAGAGTTTTTGACATGTCGGTGAAGGATGCGATCCAGGATACGGATGTCGTGGCAGGTACGCTTAATGTGAACTCTTTATGTGCCAAAGTGTTAATAGATTTGGGAGCAACTCGATCGTTTATTTCACAAGATTTTGTTAGTAAGTTAAATTGTCCAGTTGGGTATTTAAATGAAATAATGACTGTGGAATTAGGAAATCAAGAACGTGTAACTGTTAACCAAGTTTGTGGGAATTGTGAGATTGAGATTTCTGGTAGTAAGTTTTGTGTAGATTTGATACCGTTTAAGTTAGGAGAATTTGACATTATATTAGGAATGGATTGGTTATCTAAGCATGATGCTCAGATAGATTGTCGAAATAAGAAAGTAATGGTGAAAACGCCAGATGAAAGAATAGTAACATTCAAGGGACAGAAGCAGGTAAAGAAGTTCTTAACGATGATTCAAGCCAAGAAGTTACTACGACAAGGATGTGAGCATTTCATAGCATATGTGATCGACAGAAGTCAGGAGCCAGCAAAACTTGAAGATATTCCAGTTGTAAATGAATTTCCAGACGTATTTCCCGATGAGTTACCAGGACTTCCTCCAGATAGAGAAATTAAATTTGCAATCGACTTAGCACCTGGAACCGAACCAGTATCCAAGGCCCCATATAGAATGGCGCCCGTTGAGATGAAAGAGTTAGCAAAGCAATTGCAAGAGCTATTAGAGAAAGGAGTAATTAGACCCAGCGTATCCCCGTGGGGTGCACCGGTATTATTTGTCAAAAAGAAGGATGGAAGCATGAGACTGTGCATCGACTATAGGGAGCTTAACAAGCTTACAATCAAGAATAAGTATCCGTTACCCAGAATTGATGATTTGTTTGACCAATTGAAGGGAGCCAAGTATTTCTCCAAGATCGATTTAAGATCGGGATATCATCAACTGAAGATCAAGCCAGAAGATATACCAAAGACAGCTTTCAGAACAAGGTATGGACATTACGAGTTTTTAGTGATGTCTTTTGGATTGACCAACGCCCCAGCAGCGTTTATGGACCTGATGAACAGAATTTTTAAGGAATATTTGGATAAGTTTGTTATTGTGTTTATAGACGATATTTTGATCTATTCAAAGACGGAGGAGGATCATGCGGAACATTTGAAGACAGCTTTGGAGATTTTAAGGAAAAAGAAGTTATATGCTAAATTATCGAAGTGTGAGTTTTGGCTACAGGAAGTTCAGTTCTTAGGACACATAGTCAGTAACGAAGGGATCAAAGTGGACCCAGCAAAGATCGAGGCAATTACGAATTGGGAAAGACCGAGAACACCCACTGAGGTAAGAAGTTTCTTGGGATTGGCAGGATATTATCAACGATTCGTTCAGAATTTCTCAAGAATTGCAACACCATTGACAAAGCTTACACGAAAGAATGAAAAGTTTATATGGAATGACAAGTGTGAAGAAAGTTTTCAGGAATTGAAGCGGAGATTAATCACGGCACCTGTTTTATCACTTCCAGACGATCAAGGGAATTTCGTAATTTATAGCGATGCTTTTTACAAAGGATTAGGATGTGTTCTTATGCAGCACGACAAGGTGATTGCGTATGCGTCAAGGCAATTGAAACCACACGAACAAAAGTACCCTACTCATGATTTGGAGTTAGCAGCTATAGTTTTCGCTTTGAAGATTTGGAGACATTATTTGGAGAAAAGTGTGAAATTTTCATGGATCACAAAAGTTTGAAATATATATTTACCCAGAAGGAACTTAATATGAGACAAAGGAGATGGTTAGAATTGATCAAAGATTATGATTGCTCGATTAATTATCATCCCGGTAAGGCGAACGTTGTAGCAGATGCGTTAAGTCGGAAGGAAAAGTTAAATGTATTATCCGTACCTGAAGAGATATATAAAGAATTTCAAAAATTGGAATTGGAGATTAGAATTTGCAAGCCTGAGGAAGCAAAAGTGTACAGTATGATTTTCCAACCGGAGTTATTGGAGAAAATAAAGAAATGCCAGAAAGAGGTAATGGATCAAGATATAAAAAGTTTGGTAGGTGAGGAATTATGCACGCAACAAGATGATCAAGGTATTCTTAGGTTTTCTTCAAGAATTTGGATTCCACCAGTAACGGAGCTGAAAAATGAAATTTTACAAGAGGCACATAGTTCAAGATATTCCATCCATCCAGGGAGTACCAAAATGTACAGAGATTTAAAGAATAATTATTGGTGGCCAAATATGAAGAGGGAAATTGCGGAATGGGTTAGCAAATGCTATACCTGTCAGAAAGTTAAAGCGGAGCATCAGAGACCAAGCGGATTGCTACAGCCATTGGAGATTCCAGAGTGGAAGTGAAAACATATTGCCATGGATTTCATAGTTGGATTACCAAGGACAAGGGCTAATCATGATGCCATTTGGGTTATAGTAGATAGACTTACCAAGTCAGCTCATTTTCTGCCTATAAATGAAAGATTTTCGCTCGATAAGTTAGTTCATATGTACTTGAAAGAGATCGTAGTTCGTCATGGAGTTCTAGTGTCTATTGTATCTGATCGAGATCCAAGATTTAATTCAAGATTTTGGAAAAGTTTTCAAGAATGTTTGGGAACAAGATTGAATATGAGTACGGCCTATCACCCCCAAACGGATGGCCAAAGTGAAAGAACGATCCAGACAATCGAGGACATGCTACGTGTTTGTGCTATTGATTTCAAAGGAAGTTGGGACGAGCATTTACCCCTAGTCGAGTTTGCTTATAATAACAGTTATCACGCCAGTATTGGGATGCCACCTTATGAAGCCCTTTATGGACGCAAATGTAGATCTCCAGTATATTGGGACGAAGTAGGAGAATGCAAAATACTCGGACCCGAATTGGTGCAGCAGAAAAAGAAAGTTGTTGAAATTATCCAGAAAAGATTAATAGCCGCACAAGATCGTCAGAGGAAATATGCAGACCAGTCAAGAAAAGACATGGAATTTGAAGAAGGAAGCTTGGTATTATTGAAAGTATCACCGTGGAAAGGACTAACGAGGTTTGGGAAGAAAGGGAAGCTAAACCCAAGATATGTCGGACCTTTTGAAATCCTAAAGCGTATTGGCAAGGTAGCTTACGAGTTGGCGTTACCTCCGCGCATGGAGCACATTCACAATATTTTTCACATATCAATGCTTAAGAAATATAATCCAGACTCCAGACATATAATAGAATATGAGCCAATAGAACTTCAAGCAGATTTATCATATGTAGAGAGTCCGATAGAAATTCTAGAGGAAAGAGAGAAAGTATTGAGAAATAAAGTGGTAAAGTTAGTAAGAGTATTGTGGAAAAACCCAAAGGTTGAAGAGTCAACCTGGGAGTTAGAAAGTGATATGAGAGAAAAGTACCCTCATTTGTTTTCTTAGAGATTCTGAGGACAAAATCCTTTTAAGGGGGGAAGGATGTAATATTCGGGATATATCGTATAATTATTTTTGCTATTATATAATTATTATGTGTGTTCAGTATCTATTCTGTAAGCTAATTGTTAAGTGTTATCTGTACTTGAATATTCAAAAATAATATTAATTGAGTATTTTAATTTTTATATGTCCAAAATAAAATATAGATAATTGTCATATCTTCCTAATTATTTTTATGTTGGTTTATGGATTTATAAGAATCATATGAAATTTCTAAAATCTTTTTTCGGGTAATTAAAATATATTTTATAAAAACGGGAACCAACCGACGTCAACCGTTGTTACGTTTTTGGAACCCGAAACTCTTTCGAGAACTCCTTCCTAACCTAATTGTAATATTCCGAGCATATTCCATGTTTCGACCTTTTCGATCCGGCGTACGGTTTGTCCTGCGCGGGTCCCGGCGCAACGTTTTCGATACAATATTCGTTTCCGTAAATCAATAAAACCCGTATTTTCGATAAACGGGAGCTTTTTATTAAACTATCCCAATTATCACTTCGTAATACGTGTAACCAGGCGCTGAGACCAAGACCGCAGTACAAATTGTACTGATTTGGATAATTATCCCGAAAACCGATACCGTTTGGATCAGGTTTTACAAATAAACGTACCATTTTATATCCGGAATGATCCAACGGGATACAAATTTTCCGTAATTATAAATAGCCTTTTACCGTATTTTATTTCGTATCAAAATCATTTGCAGATAGTTAATTATATAATTTTCAGAGAAAAGCCCTAATTTCCTAAAACTGTTCTAAGAATCAAACAGCAAAACGAAGGCGTTACCGATCTCTGTTTTCAAAGCTTGAGTAACCAAAACGAAGGATTTGAAGTGTTCTATCAGATTCTGAGCTTTGTTTCACTGCAGAAATCAAGGTTATTTTTCTAAAAATTTATTTATTTTTGAATTTATTTTATTAAAAATATGAATTTTTGTTCGAATGATTGTTTGTATGATTTGATGATTGCATGTTGTAGAGCTTGTTTTCCTGATGATTTTCATATGTCATACGTCTGATTTGGAGTTCAATAACATGTTCAAATTTGAGTTTAATTTTCGAATTTCAAAATTAGGGTTTATAACCTCTATGAATGTTCTTAATTGAAATTTGGGGGTTTCTTATTCTGTGATAGATTGATGTTGTGTTATAGTGGGTTGTGTTCTCTGTGAAATTTGCAATCTAATCGTATAAGTTTCATGAACCAACGAGGTCTGTAGAGAAGGGAGTTGTGTTTTGAAGTTTTCCGATGTTCGCCGGAAACTGGAAAACTTCACGGCCAAATTCCGGCCAACTCAGGGATTGTTAGGATGAATTGATTGCATGGTTGTGTTCCTGATGTTGTGTAGATGTGATCCGGAGGTGTTGGTGGAGTGAGGACGTCGGGAACGTGTTCTCCGGCCACCTCTGTGTTTTCCGGCGACGGGGTGTAAAAATTACAGTTTAGTACCCCAACTTTTGAAAACGATGCAGTTAGGTCCCTGAAGTTTCCAGACTTTGCAAATTTAGGATTCCTGTTTATAAAATGTTTAAAAATCATATTTCCTATTTATTTTTATTATAAAAATTCATTTTTAAATTCTGAAAATTCTAAAAATTATTATTTTAATTCCAAAAATTATTTTTAAATCACAAATAAATCTAAATTAATTAGTTAATTAATTTCAGTTAATTTATAATTGATTAATTGGTCAATTAATTTGAAAATTAATTGATTAATTGATTTAATTAATTACTAATTGATTTTAATTAATTATTTAATTAGATTTAATTATTTAAAAATGATTTAAAAATTCTGAAAAATAGTTTCGAGCTTTAAAATATTATTCTAAATTATTTCCAAGGCTCGATAATTATTCTAAAATTATTTCGGAGCCAGAATGGGCCAACCGAACCCTGTTTATTAACCCGAAATTGATCCAACGACCCGTTTTAATTTTGAAAAATGTTTTAAAAATCATTTTAAATACCAGAAAGCCTATTTATGACCCGAGACTTCTTTATAAATAATATATCATTGATTACGTGATGTATTATGTGCTATATGTGACTTGTTAATTGACTATCGGTCTATATATTCGGTGTTTACTTGATTATTGCATAACTTTCAATCCGTTAATCGGATTTGGGTAAAACGAAGTGTAGATAGAAGTATGTGTTGAATAGAATTCCATGAGTAAATTATTGATAGATACTTATGATATGTGAGCAGAAGAGGCAAGACGTAGGAAAGGGAAACAGGTAGTTGAGAAGTAAAACGGTTGTGATTGGAAGCGAGTGCAGTGTAGTAACCTAATACCAGGCAAGTGTTCTAAACTTTCTCGAGATATTGTAGTACTTGATAATCCTGTGATATTGCAAGTGCTTTGAAGCACAGAAACCTAAATCCTGATTTCAGTTATTGTTCTTGAGCCATGAATCATATTCTTTCTAATCCATTGATAATCAAACAAGAACCACAAATCTACTATACTACTCCACAAATACATACAAACTAAATACCAAACACTGAAATGAACTATTATATACTCAACCCATGGTATCTTATACTTTGAAAGACCATATCCTTGAAATCTTGAAACGTTGATTCCTTTGTATCCAATTCTTTCATTACCCAGCATCCAAGCTTTTAAATTGCCTTATTGATCCTTACAAGGATTGAAACCCTTTCATTGTTAAACATTTATTGTTGTTAATGATTTCGGTTATTGCTTATTATTGCATATTCTGTTATTATGTTAGAATTGGATTGTTTTTATAAAATTGTGGACCAGATTCGTGGTCAGACCATATAATGGTCAAGTTAGGCCAATGTGTGCCTTGGATCCAGTAGTTAGAGCAATGCTGTGTGCCTTGCTCGAGGTTAGTGCGTGACTGATCAGCAGCCTAACCTTGGTTTTTAAATTAAAAGTATAATATCCAATTCTAAATCCTAATCCATTGTTCACTTGATATCATAATCATATTCACCCGATGATCATTATTCTCAGTTTTGTCATTGTGACTTGCTGAGCTAGTTAGCTCATTTGTTCGATGTTGTTTATATTCTTTCCAGTTAAAAAGGAACCAGTTGGTAAAGAGGATCCCCAGTCCAGCGCGAGAGCTAGGGGTTCAGGTTAAGAAAGCTGAGCTAGTAGGCTTCTTTTGGAATAATTTAAGTTTGTAAAAGTTTGTAATAATGTTTAATACTCAGTTTGAATTTGAAATAGTTGGGATTTGAACGGTTTGTAATATATTAGTGTGTTTGGCTTGTGTGCATACTTTAACCTGTTGCGGTCCGTGGTGTTTGGTAAGTAGGGTCATTGCATATATTATTATTATCTTTATTATTGTTATAAGCAGGTTATAATTAAGGTGTGTGTGTGGACCCCAAACTTCTGACCCGGGTTTGGAGGGCGCCACAGTATCAGAGCACTAAGTTATAATACTTAGAGATGAGAGTGTTAGGAGTTTGTCTAGATGCGAGATTTCGTAAGAGCTCATATAGAGTTAATCATTGAACTACCGGATGTAGCCCCAATGTGTAGGTTAGGATAAGTGTATATTTGAGGTATTAAAGTGTGATTAATAGAACCATTGGAGATTATAAGAATGATGAGAAAAAAATTAGAATCATATATGATTTGGCAAGGATGTGGATGTAGAACTCGGAGCTGAGTCTCCAGGGTATTTGGGGTAAAGACGATATTACCAACACCATATGTTCATTTGGATAACACGAGGCTTGTTACTCTTAGTTCTTTATAGGTTGCCCATGAGAGGGCGTCACATGTGAAAACCATGAAGTCTAATTATTAACATACAATTGAGGTTATTAACCCAAATTAGTTAAATGTGTCATTTTACCAATGAGGATTTGAATACCGTATGAATAACGAATTCAGCAAAGATAGTGTCCGATTTACCCTTGAGGATTTTTATTTCCATTTAGGAAGATTTGAATATAATATACGAATGTCATTATAAAATAAGTACACTACATGATATTATTAGTGCGCTTAAAATGTAAGGTTATGATGGTTTAGCTTAGAGATCGAGAATTGATGGCATGTCTACAACTGAATGGCGTAAGATTACAACGAGCGATAGTTCAATCTTAGAACCTTCTAAAAGGATAGACCAATGAGTCTAGAGCGGAATTCTTCGGTAGAAATGATGTCAGATACTATGTATATATATACTCGTAGACCTCTAATATATACGGTAATCAGGTAATGTATGTTCACTTACACACACATGCCACTGAACTTATGGAATGCATTGAGATCCCTAAGAGATCTCTTTGATCTGTTCCTAGGGGGAACTTGCCACTTGTAATTAGTAACGGATGCGTGTAGCAGGCCCCTATCGGCTTAACAGATGCTTTTGGAATATTTCTGAGTAAGGTCTTCGAAGTAAAATACTAGAATGACAGATATACGTGCGAAAGTCAAGTTAGTAAGCGACTTTAAAATGATGATTGAGGGAGACACTAGTTGAAACATGGAATTGTAAAAATGAAGAGATGGGATCATCCTCGGACGGATGATGATGAGGGTTAGGATAATCAGTGAATTATTTTGGCATCTACTCACCGTCACACTACTCCCTCCAAGTTGTTGATCATCCGTATTGCCTTGATAAGCCATATCAGGCAATCCTTTTCGTTCCCTACTTTGAACTTCTGATATGACCATCTTGAATAGTCTTTCTCCGCATCAGGACTTGTTTAATTCTTTTAGTTGATCAATGAACTTTTATTTATAGATTATGATCTTCTTGTTCGGCTCAGAGCTATTTATACTTTATTTTAATTATCCAAGGAATTTTATTTTTCTCCTCAATTCATTGACGAATATTCATAATGAATATCTTCATTTGATTCTTCTTTTATACTTACTTTTCTCAGTCGAGATTGTAAATATTTAACAAATTGTTAAAAACATGGATGATCTAATATCCATAGATTCCTCGAGAATCCTTTTCTTCTAATCAGGATGAAATTGTATATTGAACTTTGAAATCATAGTAAGGGTATCAATTTGATATTGGTATTCCGAATTCAATTCTATTTGAGAATCTGATAAAGTATGTGAATGAGGACACCTCTGAGTGTACCCCTTTATTGGTAAGAAATATTTAATAAGAGGTTATCGATCATTCCAATGCCAAGACCACTCGATTCAGAGTTATAATCGTCTTTCTCGGCCCAAATTTGAAAACTCTTTATTTCAAAATCGTCATTCGGGTAGCCACAAATTTCTTCAGTGGTTACGATGTTGAGATTTTTTTACAAACAAACTGAAATATGCCTAGTTGCATATGTTCTCATGAATGACTAGTTAATTGTCCTATGGACTAGTTATTATTTTTCTAGTTCCACTTCCAATCAAATTTTTATTATTCCATAGTGCATTATATATGCAAAATTTAATTATTGATGAAATTTTCAAAGAATGATTTAATTGAGACCTAACTAGGTCGTCCACTCAAACGAGAATTCATATTCAGTTTTATGAAATATTTTATTCATAAAATGTTCTATTCTTTTATTTATATAATGAATATCCAATTAAAAATCATAAAGTGATTAAAGAACAACATACTTCCTTATTTGTTAATCATTGAATAAAATTCCTTCTTTCAAAATAGCATCTCTTTGAAACCTCAATGGTTAACCTTTGGTTGAGGATGTCATTTGATATTTCTTTCATTACTCAAAAAGAAAAGTATTCTTTCAATGAGAAAATCTTACAAGTATTGTTTGTATGATGTTATTATCCAGCAATTATTGCTTTCAAGGGATATTCTCTATAATATCATAGTATAAAATTCTAAGAACATGGAAGGATAATCCTTGTTGTATTCTTCCTTTCAAGTTATAAATCTTCTAAGTGTTGTGACTCTTTTATTCAGAGCTCATTATTTCTTCAGTTATTAGATTTTAAAATCTTGTTAAGATTGTCTAAAATTGCATCGATATCGTGAAAATCATTTCCAAGACTGATTGACTTCCGAACGAAGAGAGGTATAGTTAATAACCGATTATTGTAATATGAGACTGAAAACCCAATGCTATGATGGTGCAATCGAAGCACCATGATGAGTAAGTTATTTTGAAAAGGGAATACCATATTTGGTTATCACACTAAGGATCTTTAACATGATTATAGAAGAACGATAATAGAGATACAACGTGATTAGTGATGTACACTTCTATGAAACATTATCAGGATTGGTAGTAATGAATTCGGGAAAGACCAAGCATGTATGAATTCGAGGAATAGGATTTTGAAAAAGCGAATGTAAGATTGGTAATAACCCCGTGTTCGCAATACCTAATGATAAAAAGAGGATTTTGTGTAAAGTATAATGATATGACTATGCGGCTTAAGGACCGTTACATAAGGTGTTCTAATAATAATCTAGAATAATCGCGATAAGGTTCACACTGAAAGGGACAAAGAGTTTACTTATGAAGAAATTTTGGAATTTTTTTTCTTAAACTGGACACAAGATAGAGGCTATAGTCAAATTGATCAAGGGCTATGATTAAGAAATCTATTATCATCAAGGAAAGGCCAATGTGGTGGCCGACACTTTAAGTTGGAAAAGATATATTGAGGATGACAACTCTCAGAACAACTGATGAGAAGGATCGCATGAAGAGGACCCTTTATTGCTTAACAAGAAGACTTAAAGATGTCTAAAAACGTAAAAGGATATTAGTCATGACCGAATATGAAAGGGATGTCATTTATTAGGCAAGTACTCGACATGGTTGAAAGTGAAAACAGAAAGGCGGGGATTAAAATTTTTAGAGATTGCGAGTTATAAATGACCCAATGGGAGTAAGAGTTTATTATAATAAATTCTGGAGGAGGATTATCAAGAACCAAGTAAGTTGTCGTGCTATTTTAGGATTTTGAGTAATGGTTTAAATAAGACTGCTTATTTATTATGCAAATGATAGATCTCCGCTCTATAAAATTGTTATAAATGCGGAAGAGATAATTAGTGATAGAGAGACCCCATGATATCGCGCCACGCAAGGACCCAATAATTAATTTCACAACCGAATTATTTCCCAAGATATTTCGCGAGAAAGGACGAATAGAGGCATGACTTAGAGCTCTACAATCGACAAGTAGAATGGGAGGACTATCCAGACCATGGAAGATACGTCTATCGTCTTGCCTTTTATTTATAACGGTTAGGAGAATCGCCTATCGTTGACATAAAATTCGTACAGATATACTTACCACGCGAGCATACGGAAAATAGCCGCCAATATCCCTTATGATGGACAACATGGAAGAATGAAGGATATCATTGTTAGAGCTGACAAAAGGCAGAGAAGATCGTATATGCCCTTTTAAAGGCCACTAGTAGCAGTTCCCAATAAACGTGAATACGTCTAAGGCACTAGCAAGAATAACGAATACGACCCGGAAGGTATGTAGTACTATAAATATTATACGGGAAATGATTAAAGAAGTCTGACCGATAGCGGAAGCTGAGCGTTCTACGATTCTAAAATGTATCAATCAATTGCGTATGAAATGGTGCTTCCTTCAAGATGGCAACAGGACCACGATGTGCCTTACATTACTACAGGATGAAATGTTAAATCTGACGCTAAGCATGTAAAAGGAGATGAGCGTGTAAAAATGCAACGAGAACTTCTTACATAAAATAATCGACAGAGATGATGCACCAACATGGGCAAATGTTAAGAAACAAAACTCTAACAATTGAAAGAGTAATGGAGGGGGAAACAAATAAGTTGAAGGATGATTCCAAATGCTAGAAGATGCGCTAATAGTCCATATTATAGATTTTTAAGAAAGATGAAGTGACTAGTTGACGTTAATCGAATTACTGACAATAACGAGTTATCATGCGGGCATTGGAATGGCTACAAAGCTTTGTACAGAAGAAAGAATCGTTTTTCCTTATGTTGGGAAGAAGTTGGTAAGCGGAGGATACTTGGACCATAGTTGAGTCAACAGACCAAAGAAATTCCTAGAACTTATCAGAACTCGGCTAGTGGCAGCCCTGGATGAACACTAAAGATATGCGGACCAAAACTATAAGGACATAAAGTATGACGTAACAGACCAAGTATTGTTGAAAGTGCCTCCCGGGTAGGGAGTGATGAGATTCGAAAGGTAAAGAAATGTTGAACCCAAGGTTTATTGGACCAATTAAAATCTTTAAAGGACTAAGAAAGTTGGCTTATAAATTAGCACCATCGTCGAACGGTCTCCAAGTTTATAATGAGTACCATGAATCGATATTAGGAAATTTAACCAATAATGTCAGATATAGGATTAAAAATGAGTTAATAAACTTGCATCCAGACTTAGCATATGTGGAGCAGCGTGTAGAGATCATAGGTCTACAAGAATGAGTTCTCTGAAATATATTTGATGGGCGAATGAAAACTTTATGAAGAGATCCAATACTGCGAAGTCAATGTGAGAACTCGAGGTGGTCATGTGAGAAGTGTATCCCCGCCTGTTTCTAAACTGATTCCGGGATGGAATCCTTTTAAGGGGGAAGACTGTAAGAACCCAAATTTTTGACATCGGTAAAAGACCTTTATGAATAGTAATGTTACTGTTTAATAAAAACTTTTGCGACCACACCATATACGAGTTTTTAATTTAAGATTCCGAGTTGATATTGTGATTATACATACCAATTGAGTGTATGTAAACGCTATTTGTTTTCGAAGAAAACGAACTTTGAAAAATGACCGTATCTACGAACCATCAAGGATCACGGGAATCACAATATAATTACAAATTTAAAATCCTACGGATTTATATCCAAGAATGATACTTCAAAACATAAAGAATGTATACGAAAGGATTTACACCGCGAACCGTTTATGAGAAATTATTACGAAAATGAATAAGCGACCAAGCAAACGTGTAAACGAATAAATAAATGTATCGAACCGTTGATATTTTTCTCTAAACTGGAACTTATCTAAAGCTTTTGGGTTACAGGGCTGTGGAATTCAATCTTGAGTCTGATAAAGCTTATTTGATCAGACTGGATCAGGATATAAGAAAAGCAAAGATTAATGATCTCAGGGCTGCAATCTTTCAAATTGGTGAAGATAATGCAGAGCTTAAAGATGCTAAAAGGAGGATGATTGATGAACTTAGATATGCTGAGAGATGTTTGTTGAAGAACTATCTCAGAACAACTCCTGACATCAGAGAGATCAGAAGATGAAGCCAAGTCAAGATCTACAACTGATTAAATTCTGATATTTGTACAGACTGAAGCTATTATCAGAAGTTAAATATTGGTAAAGCTTTAAGGACTATAAGTTGTAGTTATCTAGTCTAATTCTCATGCATTTGTACTTAATGTTTTTGACATCATCAAATATCTGTTAAACTTGTATATTATGCTAATTTACAAGTTGGGGGAGATTGTTAGATATATTTGATAATGTTATGGTTAATATGATTTATGTTTAGTTTTCAGATCTTACTTAAACAGGATAAATCAGTACTTACTG
Organism: Apium graveolens; assembly: GCF_009905375.1. Lineage (NCBI taxonomy): Eukaryota > Viridiplantae > Streptophyta > Magnoliopsida > Apiales > Apiaceae > Apium > Apium graveolens. The sequence goes on along the minus strand of NC_133649.1, from coordinate 105,014,962 downwards.
AAAGTCAGGACTTAAGGATATCAGTACTTATATTATCAGGAGATAATCATCAGAAGATGGATATCAGAACTTAAGTGTTGAAGGATGTTCAGATAAGGACAGTAGCTGATTAAAGGAAAGAAGATCGAGATAAACATAAGAAGAGATATGCATGAAGAAGGAATTCTAGGAAGAATAGAATACTTGAAAGAAAAGATATCTGATTGATATATTTTAGGAAGCAGAATTATATTCCATATCAATTAGCGATTATCTTGTAACTGTGTAGTATATAAACACAGACATAGGGTTTACACTAAAAGTGTTATCATATTCGAGAAGATTATTCATTGTAACCCTAGCATCTCTCGTGATATTTGTTCATCACTGAGAGGTAACAGTTCCATACTGTAACAGAGTTTATTGTTTCAATAAAGTTTGTTTTCTGTTACTTGAGATATTAAAGTTCGATTTGATTGTACTTTACACTGTATTCACCCCCTCTACAGTGTGTGTGACCTAACAATAATCAATTCCTCCCAAGGTTCAACCATAAAGAAGAGGACCTACCAAGCTACCAAGAAAGGTATAAACCTTCATACAAACTTTGTTTAAGTTTTAAGTTTCAAGAAAAGTATGGATCTCGGATATAATTATGGTTTTGATGATTGATTTGATATTATCTTGATGTTTAGTTAATTAGTTTTAAGGTTGATGATTGTTGCCTCAAGAATATGATGTTATTCAGAGGAGTTGGTGTTGAGATGATGATTTGATGTTGTTGATGGTGGTATAATGATTTAAGACGTAAACGAAACTCGGATCGTAATCGTAACCTCGTTAAAACGAACAAAATTCAACTTAAGTTTCTGCAGAAGTTCCCGAATATATAAACTGTAGTTTCATTAAAAGTGAGACTTGATTATGATAGAAAATGTTATGAGGATCGTTTAGGCGCTTGAATTGATTGATTTCAATTTATGGATCAATAGTTATAACCATTTTAGTAAAAGTGATTTACGCGACAAAACTGCTACAAATTACGAACTTTGTAAATATAAATTATCGACTTAAAAATATTTAAAAATCATGAAATTTTTACAGAGAGTAATAAATAGATTTTTTTAACTTCAATAAAAATTTCAAGTAAAAAAGTTTATTTTTCAATTTTATAAAAATGTCGGAGCTGAGGTCGTACGGAGTACGAACATAAAAAACAACCCCTCTTTTAGAAACTGCTACTTCGGGATTTTCACCCCTGTTACTAGAAGACCATTTTCAAATGATGTGTTCTAAATTTTATCTAGATCGTGCATGTGAAAAGTGCATCAACTGATTTAACAGTTTGAGAGATATCAACGTTTTAGTGAAAGCGGTTTGAATAGTAAAACTCCGTAGTTGACCGAACTTTTGAAATGTTTTTCACCAAATTAAATTCATTTTATCAAAATGAAACTTTTATGATAAATATTAAAAGCACTGAAGAAGCTTCTAGAGGTGGTTTTATATTAAAATATTAATTTTATGATTTATTAAAAATGTTAGAGTGCGAGTCGCGTAATAGTAACATTCGGTAAAGTCAACTCTAGAAGACTACTTTGACCGTCCGTTTTTACCAAGGATCGATACTTATTTTAAGTCGGTCGAATATTGAAAATTATGAAGTATTGAACTTATTAGAAATATAAGTCGGTGATGGGATTATAAATACTGATTAAGATTATGATATTTGTTGATTAGAAAACCCGGAACGAGAGCAAGTCAGAAAACGTATCTTGGACTCTAGGCAAGTTTTCAAACCCTACCTTTTAAAACTGTTATGTTGTGTTTGTTTTCAAATAAATGTTATATATACATGATGTTGTATTATGATATTTTACGAATTGTGGTTATTAATATCATATGATATGTTAATGATTTTGGTATATGAATATTACCGAATTTCAATCAATAATGCTAGAGAGTAGCGTTGCATATATGAGGTGTATATTTTAGACCGAGGATCGGTCAGTATAATTTAGTGAAAACCCGGAAGTATTCCGGGGGTGTTTTATTTAAGAATATTAATGCTACAGTAGAGCGTGATGTATAAGTTGTAAGACCAAGAGTCGGTCGGTTTTTATAAAGTATAAACCCCGGAATTATCCAGGAGATGTTTTGGGATGATTAAAAGTCCGTAGCTATTTTATTACAAGGGACTCGATGTCCTCTTGCGAAATATTAAACTACCTCGAATTTTATTTAAAAATGATTTCTAAAGATCGTATTCCCTCAACTCTATTTAATTACCCGAACAATGAATATTATTTCAGATATTCATTTAAAAAAGGAGAAGTATTCTTCAACATTTATTTTATTTTAAAACTAATTATTATATATATATATATATATTAAAGATTAATATAATTACTTAAACTTAAATTAGTTGAGGAATATTATTTCAAATATTCTTTTAAAGAAGAACTATTCGAGGTTTAATTATTTAATAATTATTATTTAATTATTCAATATTTATTAAATGATTTAATATCATTTAAAAATCATAAAACCTAATTTAAAATATTTTCTGAGTTTCAGAAATTCATATTAATATTTTTAGATCGTCAAAGAATACTATCTCGACGTATTTTAAATATTTTCCCCTCATTTATCTATTTGCTGACAACGGTCAACTCACATTATCTTAGTACTTCCTCCGAAAATTCTCGGAACTACATATATATATATACATATGAGATGAGTTGTTTCTATCAACAAGCAAAATGATTGGGGAACTTCGATGTGGTTCGAGTTCTCTAATACTATGTGTACTAGGGAGACTACCAAAGGTACCACATGCGAAGATACTTTATGTACTCAGGAACTTGTGAAGTATGTGTATACCCAAAATGGGACACATAACCCGAATGCGGCAAGGGTGATAACCGGGATACGAAGGTGTCGTCCTTCTACTAGTAAAAAAGGTTACTATTTTCCGTATTACGACTGATCATCGTATGCGGTGGCTCTAGTGAATGTCCTATTCTTCCAATTGGAATTGAGATGCAATACCGTAACCCAAGCCTAGGTGCTGGGTTTATCATTAAGGTATTCGCAGGATAATAAATCCACTAAAGAATTATTTTCGAAACAAGGTGTGTATCACCAACGAAAACTATTTTGAATAAAATATATTTATCATATATGATATTATACTTGAGTTTATCATACAGTCATTTCACACTGTACATTATTATGGTTGAGCATTATTGCTCACTCTTGCTTTCTTTTAAATGTCACAACATAACAGATAAGCAGTATACCGGTGTGGGACTTAGTCGCTTGCAGTCGTGGGGCGAATCCCTGACAACTTTGTCTCAGGTGGGCCAGAGTATCAGATAGGTATAAGATATCAGTCGTAATTATTGTAACTTCATTTAGAGGTTATGAATAATTGTTTGAGATCCTGTAAAGTACATTTGAGTTTCAATAATAGATGATACTTTTTGTACGTCGTTTCAAAGGTTATAACTTGTGAGTGTGTGAGATTGGGGGTCTGTGATATGAAATTATTGGATTATTGAGTTAATGCAGGTTACACATGATTAAAGGATTGCGTGACGACCCAGATTTCTGACCCCGGATTTGGGGCGTTACACTGGCATGATCATGCAAGACCTTGCAAAGGCTACTATTTGATTGGCATGCTCATATTTTCAATAGCATGTTCATGCGCGCTGCTTCTTTCTGCGCTTGTCACTCACGCGGCTAGTGTTCAGGAGCCCAATTTATCCAGGCCCATTAAGCTACTAACCCATTACAACTTCATTAACATCCAGCATAAGTGGAATGGATAATGCTGCTTTATAAAAAAACACAAATTGCTCCTTGGGGATTTGAACCCCAGATCATGCAAGACCTTGCAAAGGCTACTATTTGATTGGCATGCTCATATTTTCAATAGCATGTTCATGCGCGCTGCTTCTTTCTGCGCTTGTCACTCACGCGGCTAGTGTTCAGGAGCCCAATTTATCCAGGCCCATTAAGCTACTAACCCATTACAACTTCATTAACATCCAGCATAAGTGGAATGGATAATGCTGCTTTATAAAAAAACACAAATTGCTCCTTGGGGATTTGAACCCCAGACCTTTGCCTTGCAAGGATTCTATTCACCACTCCCAACCAGTTGAGATACTTTATCTTTGGTTCTACAATTTGCACCAACACTATTATATAATGCAGCTCAGTCCCTGAATTTCAAAAATGGAGGCTATATTTCTTAATCCTTTTTCTACCGGCACTGCATGTGGCATTAGGGGAGTATTTTTCACCTTTCTTTGTATAAATTTTAGATTAGTTTTCAATTTTTATTTTTTATTTTTTTATTCTATGTAATTTTTTAGGATCTTTTTAGTTATATTTATTTATATTGTTGTTCATTGGGGACAATGAACCACTTTAGTGTGGGGAGGGGTTTATAACGTTTACAACATTTAAAAAAAAGGATAATTTTTTCTTTCTTTTCTTTTCTTTCTTTTTCTTTTAAGATTTTTTTAGGATAGTTAAAAAAGGAAAAAATAGAAAATTTATAAAAAAATGATTGTCTTGTCAATATAGCATGTAAATAAGGATAAGTACACACCATGTAGACTTATTTTTTTTGGTGTGTCATATGTATGTTTCCTTAGCGTAAAATACCTTATGCATGATGATGTCTTGTACGTGCTTGCAAAATTCCAAAACTTGAATGTACGTCGTTGTCAATTTTGACGAGTATAGCATGTTATTACCTGTGAGATCTTGGGCTTATTTTATGATTGATGCATCCTTTTATCAATCTACTTTTTTGTGAGCTATTCATCATTGTGCATGTTGCTCTAGAACTTTATTTAAACCAGGTCACGCGCATATTAATATTGTGTATGTGTAAAAATGATAAAGGCACTAGGACTAACCGTATTATCCTAAACAGTACTATAAAAAATAATCCTTAGTGAGCCCCCTTGAGCCTATATCCTTTCTTCATATGTCACCAAATAAATCTTGAGCTTAATTATTTATTCTTGTCTTGATTGACTAGTAGAGCATTGTGATGTATGTTTGAGATTGGTAAAATTTTAAGTATGGGGATTGTTTTTGTCCAAGTGGGATATTTTGGTGGGAATCAAGATGATGCACTTGATCTTCGAAAAAAAAAGAAAAAAAATTGTGCATTGCAATAAAGTATCAAGTACTCCTTTGAGATTAATGGGTGGCAAGTGCAATGTCATATGAAAGGAACGATCCATGTACATGTGCTGGTATTAAGTACAATGTCTTGATGACTTTTCACTGCCCTTGGTTACTAGAGAATGACTTGACCTTAAAAAAAGAAAAAAAAACTGAGCAAGAAGAAGATCAAGTAAAGTTGGTGTTCATTGCTTTGTATAATGTGAAAGTGGGAAGTTATGTGATCTACTTTTCATGTTGGGTGCTATAATTAAAAGTGAACAATTTGCTCTGCTAGTTATCAAGTTTAGCCACTTGTTAACCTATTTCTTTGATATCCCACCCATTGCCTAAGGCTCGTTACAATCCTTGACAAAGACCTTTTGATTTATACATGCGCAAAGTCTAGAGATTTTGGTGGACAATCAAGCTTATGGTAGCATATGTTCACTTGACTGAAATTGAGTGTTACAGTTACACCTAAACACTTGTGTGCTTTGAGTGTTTGTGAGGTTATTTTCTATCCAGGGCATGCTATTTTCTTGTTGATTAAGACTTTGATGTTATTCATGATTATTTTAGTCGTATGAGACTATGTGTGCGTGCTTGAATAGTTGTGTTGGTGTGTAAAGTTGAGGAACTGCATTATATGACATTTATGAGCTATTACATCTCTAGGTTTGCTTGTGTGGAGTGCTATGATATATTTCATATTTGAGACTTGGAAGTTAAAAAAAAATTTGGGAATTTTGTGAGTACATTCACTATAGGCCCTCACGAGACCTTACTCGTCCACTTGGGCTACCTTGGGGTTTAAAGGGCTTGTTGCATATGCCAAATGCAACCGTGATCATCTATGGAAGTGGTATAGTTTAGGAGTTAGAGTTTTTCTTTTAATCTTTGCCCGAGGACGTGCAAGATGCTACGTGTGGGGATGTGATGAGTGTGCACTTTATCTTAATATTGTCCCTATATTTTGGTTATTTTGCATTGATTTGGATTTTTATTTAATAAATATTAATGTTTTATTGTAGGTATCAAGGAGATAAAATAAAGGAAGGGTTGGAGTTTACAAAATCAGATTTGGAGTTTAATTTGATTAAAAATCGGATTTTATGGGCCAGCTGCGCAATCTACACTGTTTGGGCCATATCTGGAGTTCTAGAAGTCCGATTCTGATGATTCAACAGCCCATGGAAAGCTTATGAGAAGAGCTTAAATTCAGATTTAGTCTTGAATTTATAAACCAGTCGAATCAGCCCAGAATCAGAGCCCAAAAGTCAACTACAAATTTTCACTTTCTCGGAATTCAATTCTAATTGGGAAATCTCCTTGTATTTTCTTTAATTCATTAAAAATACTTTTATTAGAGATATTACTATTATTATTCAGACCTAATCTGGATATAAGGAGTTAGAACAAGGAAAAGAGAGACACACAATATAGAGAGAGAAAGAAGAAGCCCTAGGAAGGAGACACAACCATTGAAGACGTTCACTTGGATTGTTTTTCTCCATCTTTGTGATTTGAATTTCCTTCACTTTTTTATTATGAATATGTGTTATCAAATCTTGGATGTTTTTATGATTTTCATTATGAAGTAATTTTATTATAGTAGGGATTTTTATGGAACCCTAACATGGGATTATTGGTGCTTTGTTAAAGAGTATTGTATGCAGTTCTACAGTTTATTCGTTCAAATGCTTTTCATGCTTAAACTTGCTATTGTCTGATCAACTGTAGTAGGTTATTAAATTAATTATAATACTGAGAGGGTTATAGTTAATAGACATAAAACTTGAATGATTCATGCTTATATCTTGTGATTATAATATTGTTACGGTATAGACATATATTGTGACCATGAATAGCTTTGTGAATTGGTGCTTAATTTTATTCTGAAAAGTAAATTGGAATAGACATATGTTATTTTATTTGATAGGAATTATACCATAGTGATTTCAAGAGGAACCTATGACCAATGAATTCTAGCTAGTGAACTGTGGAATTGTTATAGTACATCGCAACTCCTTTACCAATTTTCACGTGTTAGGGGAAGTAATTATCCTGACTTATCTTCTCATATTTGAATCTCTATCAACTTTTCGTGCTAGTTTAATTTTAGTTGTTTATTGTAGTTTTTATTAATTAGTTTAGTTATAAAAATCTTCAACACTTTTTGTGCTCGATAACTGAATTGTTAGATATTACTTGCAATTTAATACAAATATACAGTCCTTGAGGTACGATAACTGGTATTACTACTATATTACTTTTTTCGATTTTGTACACTTGCACATTAGTATTTTATGCAACAAACAACAGAAGAGATATTGATTAGAAGGAAGCTAAATCTGGAAAACCTGACAAGTCAAAGGAGAGATGTTACGACTGTGATGGACTTGGACATTTTGCAGCTGACTACAGAAAACCCAGAGCTAAAAAGAAACAAGCTTTGATCTCAAAGAAGAAAAACTAGGATGATTCATTAGACTCAGATGATGGGATCAATCATGCTCTCATGGCAAATGCTGATGCTGAGACCAACACTGCTAAATTAAAGGGTGACAGGAGGAATGCTCTAGTCTTGGACAGTGGATGCTCAGGACATATGACCGGTTATAAATCCCTGCTATCAGAATTTGAGGAGAAGGCTGGCCCAAGCGTTTCTTATGGAGATGGCAACTTAGGAAAAATCTTGGGATATGGCAAGATCACATTGACTGGTGTGAGACATGGTAGTTTGTATGAAGCCAGGGTCTCCATAAGAACTGATAACTCAGAAGTTTGTCTACTAAGTAGAGCATCTGTGGAAGACAGCTGGAACTGGCATAAAAGACTTTCTCACCTCAACTTCAACAATATCAATGAATTTGTGAGGAAAGATCTTGTAAGAGGATTGCTCAATGCAGTATTTACTCCTGATGGCTTATGTGATTCATACCAGAAAGCCAAACAAAGAAAGACATCTTTCAAGAGTAAAACTGAATCCTTAATTCTTGAACCATATCATCTACTTCATGTTGATCTCTTTGGTCCAGTGAATGTTATGTCCATTTCCAAGAAGAGGTATGCACTTGTAATTGTTGATGAATTTACAAGATACACATGGATGTATTTTCTGCACACCAAGGATGAAACACCATCCATTCTTCTTGATCATGTGAGGGAGCTGGAGAAAGGATCAACATACAAAGTGAAGATCATCAGAAGTGATAATGGAACTGAATTCAAGAATAGCTCTATGGAAGAGTTCTACAAACTCAAGGGGATAAGAACAAGAGTTTTCTGCTCCTGGAACTCCACAGCAAAATGGAGTTGTTGAAAGAAAGAATAGAACTCTGATAGATGTTGCAAGAACTGTTAGGTCACACACACACTGTAGAGGGGGTGAATACAGTGTATAGTACACTCAAATCGAACTTTAAGAACTTAAGTAACAGAAAACAAACTTTATTGAAACAATAAACTCTGTTACAGTATGGAACTGTTACCTCTCAGTGATGAACAAATATCACGAGAGCTGCTAGGGTTACAATGAATAATCTTCTCTAATAATGATAACACTTATAGTGTAAACCCTATGTCTGTGTTTATATACTACACAATTACAAGATAATCGCTAATTGATATGGAATATAATTCAGCTTCCTAAAATATATCAATCAGATATCTTTTCTTCCAAGTATTCCATTCTTTACAGAATTCCTTCTTCATGCATATCTCTTCTTATGTTTATCTTGATCTTCTTTCCTTTAATCAGCTACTGTCCTTATCTGATCGTCCTTCAGCACTTCAGTTCTGATATCTATCTTCTGATGATTATCTCCTGATAACATAAGTACTGATATCCTTAAGTCCTGACTTCCAGTATAAGTACTGATCAACAGTTAAGTACTGATTTATCCTGTTCAAGTAAGATCTGAAAGCTAAACATAAAACATATTAGCCATAACATTATCAAATATATCTAACAATCTCCCCCAACTTGTAAATTAACATAATATACAAGTTTAACAGATATTTGATGATGTCAAAAACATTAAGTACAAATGCATGAGAATTAGACTAGATAACTACAACTTACAGTCCTTAAAGCTTTTACCAATTTCAACTTCTGATAACAACTTCAGTCTGTATAAATATTAGAATTTAAGCAGTTGTAGATCTTCGACTTGGCTTCATCATTTTCTGATCTCTCTGATGTCAGGAATTGTTCTGAGATAGTTCTTCAACAAACATTTCTCAGCATATCTGAGTTCATCAATCATTCTCCTTTTGACATCTTTAAGCTCTGCAGTATCTTCACCAGTTTGAAAGATTGCAGCTCTGAGCTCATTGATCTTTGCTTTTCTCAACTCCTGATCTAGTCTTATGACATAAGCTTTGTCAGACTCTAGATTGAATTCAAGTCCCTTAATACCAAGATATGTTCTGATCTGTGCAGTATTAGGCTTCATATCAACAATATCACCATTGTGATCTCTGTACTTTGGAACATATATGCTGTCAGACTTAACAAAATAAAGCCTTTTCTGTCTCTGAATCTGTTCTTTTAAGTAATTTGCAGCAGTCCATGTTATTCTGTCATCCACTTGAAGTAAGAAAAGTACATGCTCCAATTCTTCAAAATACTTCAATGGAATGGCATTTTGTCTTATATGATAAACCCTACCACCTGTCATGAAATACAACATGATGTATTCTTTCAAGTAGGTATGGTAAACCATCTGTACAGATTCCAGTTGATTCAATCTCTCAGGAGTTGCTCCAATACCTGGTTCACTCAAGGAAGTTGGATCATTGGTAGTGTTGTGTACTCTTCTTTCATCAGCACTTCCCAATCCAGTTTTATCTCTAGCTTCCTTTCCAGTAACTACTCTTGCTTCAAAACCACTTGCAGTAGTCTTCAAAGATTGAGTCTGTTTTGCTTTAGTGATTCCTGGTAGGAGTGTCTTTGATCTATTTTCTGATATCAAGTTAACTTGAGCTATGTCAGAGGTTACTTGCTTCTTCTGAATATCAGAACTTACAATTTCTTGACTCTGAACAGCTTGAGCCATGTCAGAGGTTGTTTTAAGAACTTTTCTTGAAGTCAGAGCAAGATCATCCTTTTCATCAGTAATTTCTTCTTCCTCAGGAGGTACATAAACCTTGATAGGTTCACCAACCTTTTCTTTACCCTTGGATCTTGGATCTATCTGTGGTTGTAATCTAGCCAATGTTGCTTCAGTATGTGTCCTTTCTTTGATCACAATGACTTTGAGTTTTGGAAGTGATTTTTTACCAGAAACTTCAGATTTAGATGTGACTTTCTCTGATTTAAGTCTGGCTTCTTCTTCCTTTAAACTTTCCAAGTCCATTCCTGGATTTTCTTGAAGAAATAACTGTCTTGACATTTCCTCATCAAGATCTAGAAGTTCATCAGAACTTATCCTTTTACCAGCAGCAGAACTTATTCTTTTCCCAGTATCAGAACTTGTCCTGTGACTAGCTTGTCTTGATGTAAACCTTCTACCTTGACTATGACCGCTACCCATTCCAGAGTATCCTTGATCATCATTTCCATCATCCTTTCCTTGCAGTGTCTTGTTAGTTTTGCATTTGGACTTAATTACCTTCTCCCCCTTTTTGGCATCAGCAGGTAGTAAAAGAGAGATAAGTAATTCCACTGAGGATTGGATTTCAGTAAGTTGCGATTGCTGAGAAGCTTGATTTGTCAGAATTTCATCAATCTGAGCTTGTTGTTTCTCTTGAGTTTTCTCAATATAAGCAATCCTGTCAATGGTAGGTTGAAAGAACTTTTTCTTATCAATTTTCCAAACTTGTTCCTGTTTGATAAAGTTCTCCTGAATCTTGTGTAGCTCTGCATGAGTAGTTGAATGAAGATCTTGTAGATGTTTAGTACTCAATGCAGTGACTCTAAGCTGGGTTTTAAAATCATCAGAATTTAACATTTCATCAGCTTTAGTCAAGTGCTCAGCAAGATGTTTTTCAGTTGGAACACATGAAACTGAGTTCCATTCCTTAGTCCACTCCTGACCTGCAGGAGTTTCACTCCAAGGTACTGGTGCTTCCCCGGTAACAAACTTCTTTACCAGTTCAGACTTAGGAAGTGTCTGTTGAGGAGTATGTCCTGAAGGACCTGCTTCATCAGCATCTACAGTTGGAGCAGCATCACCAGTATCTCCAGCATTTGCAGCATCAGAACTTAAAGAATCAGTATCTTCTGATAAGATAACAGTGTGAGTAGCAATGGAGGCTTCAACATCCTCTAATTGCTGATCTGATACTAAGTTTTGATCAACAGCCATATCCTGATGCTCACCTAAAGTCTGATCATCATCATCTTGATGCAGAGAAGGTGTTGTTGAAAACTCTGGAGTTTGAACAGCATCAGTAACAGGTGTTGTGGAAGGATTATTTGCTGTTGGAGCTTCTAAGAGAAATACTTCAGACACAACCAAGTGTTGAACATCAATATCAGCACTTGTGCCTGGATCAACAAGAGACACAAATGGTGGGTTAGCCTTGTCAGATACAGCTTCCTGAGATGGAGTTGATGGAGAAGAAGTGACTGGAGCAAATTCCTTGTCTTGTGAGATCAGAGATTCCTGATCCCCTTCCTTAGCTGCTTCCTCTTCATCATCTGAAACTGGCCTTTGTGCCCTCTGTTTCTTGTACTTCCTTGTTGATTTGGATTCCTTGGGAGTTCCAGGAACTGTCATTCGTCTAAGCCTCTTGAGAAGCCTGGAACCCCCAATTTCAGAATCCTTCTGAGAAATCTCTTTCTCAGCTTCATTTACAACAGGTTCTCTAGCAGGAACCGGTTCCTCTGAATCAGATTCATCTCTCAATGCAATCCTCCTTCTCTTTTGAGGTGTTTGAGGAACATTCTTTGTCCTCTTTGGCTTGGAAGATGAAGATTTCACAGTAGGTACTGAAGATGAAGGTTGAGCAGTCTGTGAAGTGGAGAGATAGGATTTGAGATATGTTCTGAGGGTAGGTTGAGTAGAATGAGAGGTAGGTACTGAGGTTGATAGATTTTGGGTGTTTGGAGTTGGTTGGACATCAGAGTAAACAGATCTATAAGTATCAGGATCAACATTTACTAGGATCTGTTTTACAGACTGAGGAATCTGTAATGGTCTAACCACTTTTTTCTTAGTATCAGCATTTACCAGGTCATTAAAGTATCGTTTTGCAACCTTAAAAGGTGGGGTTTGGGTGCTGACTAAATGAGGTTCATCTATACAATAAGTGTAAATAAGTTGACAAAATCTAGCAAATTAAACAACATCACGATCCTCTGTCATTCTATCCCCAATAAAACCAATTAAAGCAGTTGCAAAATCAAAATGAGTTTGATTGATAATTGCATACCCGATGTGCTGACTCATAATTGGAATAGCATCAAAATTCGAACATTTGTTCCCAAAAGCTTTGGTGATGCAATCAAAGAAGAAACTCCATTCTCTTCTGATATTAGCCCGTTTCAACTGTCCAAGTTTCGTCAGACTCTTTTCATATCTCAATTCAGCCATTAACTCCCGAAGGGCTGAGTCCTCTGGAATTGAGAAAGTACAATCTTCTGGAAGATGTAAAGCCCTGCGTACTGTACCAGGAGTGACTACAAAGGATGAATCACCCACTTGGAAGATAATACTGGGAGTTCCACGTTGACCACCATCATCAAAAAGTCCAGTCCTCCAAAACCTCAGAACTTGTTGACTTGAAAAGAATTCAGGCTGTGTTAATGCATACCCAACCTCACTATGTGCAAGAAGATCTTGCACAAAGTGCAATTCAGATGGAGCTTCAGTGTGATCAAGAACTGCAGCATAGTTGTTGGGGACAAACTTAGCTCCATCAATGATTAAATCCTTTGGTGCCATGTGAAAAAAAGTTGAGATTCAAGTATGCCTGTTAGGTGTTTGATATAATGTCTGTATGAAAAACCAACGTGAGAAATAAAGAGAAAGAGAGTAAAAGTAAGGAGAGAGATAAAACATGAAGAAAATAAAAGATTAAAGAAATCTTCTCTCTGTTGTACTTATACTCTGAACAAAAATGTTACCGTTGGACACCTGTCAGACATGCAGTAATAACGGACAGTTACTGGGCTCGAGAAAACAGGAATCATTACTTACCCATTTGCCTAGTTTCAAGGAAAAACCGTTCCATTTATCAAGAGAAACAGTTTTAATTCAAAATTTAAACCATTATCACTGATTAAATTATTTTTCACTGTATCATTAATATTCTAAAAATACATCACATGAAAATGACCAAGATAAATTAGATAAGTAAGTGCTGAAAACGAATCAGAACTTAATATAAAACAAAATTTATATGGTCATCAGAATATCAATCAGGATTTATCAACACAAGATAAAATAACTCAGAGACAAAATCTTGAAGTAAAAACAACTTTCATTAATATATCAAGATAATACATTTATGAAATGGAAATTACATCAATACTTATACAAGATTTTCCCTAAGCTTCTAAACCGAACATCAACAGCCTTAGTCCTAGCTAAGAAGCCTGACAAAGCTGATGATGAAGAAAAACAGGAAGAAGACAAGATTAAATCATTTCTTCTTCTTCCTACTCTCGACAAACAGAAGCCTTTCCTCCTCCAATCGCTCCAGATGGCGATGGTAGTCCATATAGAAGAACAGGAGGTGTGTCAGTACCTCCTGTGGGACAGAGTCCCATATCTCCTCAGGAATGGCTGTGACATGCCATTCCTGCTGCCAATCGGCACAGCTTAGCTCCATATTGAAGTTTTGGTAGTTCAAAAACATGTTGTATCTGACCATTGTGTTTTTGAAATAAGAAGTATGAAGATAAGTGTGTGAGAAGAATTTGATGGAAAGACTGATGTGAAGTGGCTGCTTATATCGGCAAGAGAATGCCAGGAGACGCAAAGAAATTGAATGCTGACAGGTAGAATTAATTCTACCTCGTCTCCCTAGACTTTGAAAAAGAATAACATTCATTGGAAAGAGGAAACATGGTTTAAAGCGCACAAGAAACAAGTAACATTGGACTGTTCAGGTACAAATACCATTAACCCTAACCGTAGTGACTATTAATCTTCCACTTCAACATATTCAATTATTAACTGAGACTATTATCAAATTTTATTCACAGATAAGTCAAGTAAAACATTAGACTGTAATATCAGAACTTAGACTTATATCAGAACTTAACAGTCATCAGAACATAATTTCTTAACTCGAAAAAGGAATGCCCATCTTAGTAAATCCTCATACAAGTTCTGAGTTATAGACTTCAGAACTTAATCATTAGAACGTGTAACTAGAACTTGTCCTCAGAATTTGTGCAAAGTGACACAGTGACTGTTTATCTAAAATAACATAGACCACCACAGTAATTTTCATCATTCATATGGAGTGATTAGTGTGTGCATTAAGCTAAATAATAGACAAAGAGTAAAGTCTGAGTCACTTCAGTACATCTTAGAAATAAGGCATAACTAAAATTTTGCTAAAGAGCTGTCATTGTCCTGAAACCTACTGATGAATGAGTTCATGCTTGAGTCCACCTCAACTGTTTTGTGCTAATTTTATGCATCTTTTGAAATTCTATTTTACAGTGGCTTCTCAGTGTAAGTGAGTCACGACTGTTTATCAGAATTTATGCTATTATCAGAGTATTTCTCCAGTAATCATAGAGTGTGAAAAGTCACCAAGAAAATATTTTGCTTTTCTAATGCATATTTACTTAATACCAGCAATGCACTTGGGTCGTCCCTTCCACATTTTTACTCTAGATCTCAAAGGAGTACCTAATTTTATTCTTTGATCTTTTTGCTTTTTCTTTTGATAAGTGAGGCTTATCAGCACTTAGTACATTCAGCAGTTTTACTAGTATCAGAACTTAACAGATGAGTAGCATTATTCTAATTTGTGACTTAGTAATAAGATATACAAAGTAAACTTAACTAAGCTCAATTATCAGAATTTGCTAGTGTCATAAGATTTCCACTGAAATAATTACTTCTTACATGGAATCATTTGTTTATTGAAGACTACTAGGTCAGTATCTAGCACAGTTATCCTCATAGGATTGAATAGGTACTTGAACAGACATATCACTTATCAGAGTTTAAAAACATATATCAGACAACAGTCAGTACTTAAAGACATTTATCAATTAAGCACAGAATACACAAGGAGATTAATTCTGTAAATACTGAGCATAAAGTCTGATAACACAGAACAAGACTAAGCAGATTTAGAGAAAGAACCTGAAACCATTCCAAGTTCATTTACCAATCTTATAAAAGTAGCTTCACACAGTGGTTTTGTGAAGATATCTGCTAGTTGTTGATCTGTGGGAACAAAATGCAATTCCACTTTACCTTCATCCACATGTTCCCTGATGAAGTGGTACCTAATGCTGATGTGCTTTGTCATAGAGTGTTGAACTGGATTACCTGTCATAGCAATAGCACTTTGATTATCACAGTAAATAGGGATTTTGAAATATGTTAACCCATAATCCAGTAACTGATTCTTCATCCAAAGAATCTGTGCACAACAGCTTCCTGCAGCAATATACTCTGCTTCTGCAGTTGATGTGGAAATTGACTTTTGTTTCTTGCTGTACCAAGAAACCAATCTGCCTCCAAGAAATTGACAGCTTCTACTTGTGCTTTTCCTGTCAATTTTGCAACCTGCAAAATCTGCATCTGAGTAACCTATTAGTTTAAAATCTGATTCTCTAGGATACCATAATCCCAGAGCAGCTGTTCCTTTAAGATACTTAAAGATTCTTTTTACAGCTGTTAAGTGAGGTTCTCTTGGATCTGCTTGAAATCTTGCACAAAGACAGGTAGCATACATGATATCAGGTCTACTAGCAGTTAGATAGAGTAGAGAGCCAATCATACCTCTGTAGTCAGTAATATCTACTAATTTACCGGTATCCTTATCCAGTTTTGTTGCAGTGGCCATTGGAGTGGATGCACTTGAACAATCTTGCATTCCAAATTTCTTCAGCAAGTTTCTGGTGTACTTGGTTTGACAAATAAAAGTGCCTTCCTCATTCTGCTTGACTTGAAGGCCCAGAAAATAGCTAAGTTCCCCCATCATACTCATCTGATATCTTGACTGCATTAGTTTGGCAAACTTTTTGCAAAGTTTGTCATTTGTAGATCCAAAAATGATATCATCAACATAAATCTGGACCAGAAGTAAGTCCTTTCCATGGTTGAGGTAGAACAGTGTTTTGTCTATTGTCCCTCTGTTGAATCCACTTTCTAGAAGAAACTGAGCTACAGTCTCATACCATGCTCTAGGAGCTTGCTTAAGTCCATAAAGTGCTTTATCAAGCCTGTAGACATAATCTGGATGTTTGGTATCTACAAAACCTGGAGGTTGTTCAACATATACCTCCTCCTCCAATTCTCCATTGAGAAAAGCACTTTTCACATCCATTTGAAAGACAGTAAATTTTTGTGAGCAGCATAAGCCAAGAATATCCTTATGGCTTCTAACCTAGCAACTGGTGCAAATGTTTCATCATAATCAATTCCCTCCTATTGAGAATATCATTTTGCAACCAGCCTTGCCTTATTCCTTGTAATTATGCCATCACTGTCAGTTTTATTTCTGAATACCCACTTTGTACCAACAACAGATCTATTCTTTGGTCTTGGCAATAGGGTCAAGACTTTGTTTCTTTCAAATTCATTCAACTCTTTCTGCATTGCTTGCACCCAATTAGCATCTTGAAGAGCTTCTTCCACTTTCTTTGGCTCAGTCTGAGAGAGAAAAGAATTGTAAAGACATTCATTTGAAGTACCTGTTCTAGTTCTGACACCTGCATCAGGATTTCCAATTATCAAATCAGGTGTATGTGATTTTGTCCACTTCCTTGCAGATGGAAGGTTTTCTCTAGAACTGGATGCTCCCCCATGATCCATGCTATCTTCATTTTCATTTTCTGATGCTCCCCCTGAAACTATGCTCTCTGAGTTGGAGTCTTCAGTATTTAAATTTTCAGCACTATCAGAACTTGGCTTATCAAAACTTGACGAATCAGAATTTGAAGAGCCAGATGTATGTTCTGATGTTTCTTGAGCTGTGGTAGGATCTTGAGTATGCTCCCCCTGCATCGGTGCATCTTCCCTTGGCGTAGCCACCACAGTTTCAATAACATCAGAGTTTATTCCATCAGAGTTTACAGTATCAGGACTTAGACTTTCAGGATTTTCAGTATCAGAATTTGAGTCTTCATTTTCAAATCTCAACTGATCATGGTCAATGAAATCTTCAAGACCAATAATCTTCTTGTCATCAAAAGAGACATTGATAGATTCCATGACTACTTTTGTTCTCAAATTATAGACTCTGAAGGCTTTTGTGGAAAGTGGATATCCAACAAAGATTCCTTCATCAGCTTTTAGATCAAACTTTGATAGCTGTTCAGTATGAGTCTTGAGAACAAAACACTTGCATCCAAATACATGAAAGTATTTCAGATTTGGCTTATTTTTCTTCACCATCTCATAAGGTGTTTTTCCATGCTTGTTAATGAGTGTTGCATTTTGAGTAAAACAAGCAGTCTGCACAGCTTCAGCCCAGAAATAGGTTGGAAGCTTTGCTTCTTCAAGCATTGTACGTGCAGCTTTAATGAGAGTTCTATTATTCCTTTCAACAACTCCATTTTGCTGTGGAGTTCCAGGAGCATAAAATTCCTGCTTTATTCCATGGCTTTTGCATAACTCTTCCATTATCAAATTCTTGAACTCAGTGCCATTATCACTCCTTAAAACTTTCACAGAATCTTTGACCATTTTATCCAGATGTTTGACATGATCAATCAAGATTGATGCAGTTTCACTTTTTATATGCAAGAAATACACCCATGTGTATCTGGTGAACTCATCGACTATGACCAACGCATACTTCTTCTTTGCAATAGACATGACATTTACTGGACCAAATAGATCAACATGTAGTAGATGATAAGGCTCAAGAATTGATGATTCAGTCTTGCTCTTGAATGGAGATTTTCTTTGTTTGGCTTTCTGACATGAATCACAAAGACCATCAGGAGCAAATACTGTGTTTGGCAATCCTCTCACAAGATCTTTCTTGACCAGTTCATTTATATTGGTGAAATTTAAATGAGAGAGTTTCTTATGCCAATTCCAGCTTTCTTCAATTGATGCTCTACTCATCAGACAGATTGCAGAACCATCAGTACTTGTTGAAAGCTTAGCTTCATAAATGTTACCACACCTGTATCCTTTCAGAACAACTTTGCCTTTAGATTTACTCACAATTTCACAGTGTTCTTCAAAGAAATCAACATGATAACCTCTGTCACAGATTTGACTTATACTCAGTAGGTTGTGTTTAAGTCCTGAGACCAGAGCTACTTGTTTAATTATGACATTTCCAAGATTGATATTGCCATATCCCAATGTTTTTCCAATGTTGCCATCTCCATAAGAAACACTTGGGCCAGCTTTCTCCATAAAGTCTGATAGCAGGGCCTTATTTCCAGTCATATGTCCTGAACATCCACTGTCCAGAACTAGAATATTTTTCCTGTTGCCCTGCAATCACAAAGACCACTAATTATTAGTTTTAAGGACCCAGACTTGCTTGGATCCTTTGGCCTTATTAAGTTTGTTAACATTTACAGCGGATTTAGCATCAGATTTTATGTTAACATTTTTCTTATCAGAACTTACACTATCAGACTTTGAATCAGAATTAACACTAGAAGGAATAATGGAAACTTTCTTTAAAGAAGGTTTTATTTGATAATAATCATAATACAAGCTATGATATTCCTTACAAGTATAAATGGAATGCCATAAACTACCATAATAAAAACAAGGATTTTGTGGTTTATATCTAACAGACTGACTCTTAACTCCTGACTTTGAAGGTAAGGAGTTAATATTCTTATTCTTCCTGCAAAAAGAAGCCAGATGGTTAGAACTTCCACAGTTATGACATATTTTCCTAGAAGCATCAGGAACATGTTTATAATTATTGCTGTTATTTACACCTTCCTTTCTATTCCTATTTTTCCTAGGTGATTTTACCTTGTTTGCATTCTTAACATCTTTCAGCTTATGCTTAAGCTGCTTCTTTGTCATTAAGCCTATGTTCACTTCAGCTGTCTTTTCCTGTTTTAGTTTGTCAGAAGTTAATTTCTTTGTAACTTCTGATTTTTCATTTTCAGACTTTACAGTTACAAACTTAACAGGTTTTAACTTTGGCTTTTGCTTATCAACAGACTTAATTTCTTCAGTTCCTTTATCATTCTTATCTTGTCCATAACCTAAGCCCTCTTTCCAGTTTCCACTACTTAGCAAATTTTGAGTTGTTTGGCCAGAGTTAGTCCAAGTCCTGATAATCTCTCTTTCCTTTTCTAACTCAGTTTTTAGAGATTCATTTATTTTTAGCACTTCATTCCTAACATAAAAAGCATCATCTCTATCCTTCTGAGTTTGATGGAACATGACTAACTCTTTTTCTAAGAAATCATTTCTTTTCTTAAATGCAAGATTTTCAGAAGTTAATCTTTCACATGTTAAAGTTTGATCTCTATAACTAACAAACATGGTTTTAAGATATCTTCTCAACTCATTAATATCATCAGTATGAAAAGCATAAGTAATCTGAGGTACCTTTGTTTCAGCAGCTTCAGAACTGCTCTCAGCACTTTCTTTATCAGCATTTGCCATCAATGCATAGTTTTCCTCACTTTCAGAGTCTGAGGTGTCTGTCCAGCTTTTCTGCTTTGTGACAAGAGCCTTGCCTTTGTCACCCTTTACCTTCTTGCAATCAGGAGATATGTGGCCTTTCTCACCACAGTTATAGCATTTAACATTGGTGTAATCTCCTCTGTCAGACTTTCCTCCTCTGCCTTCAGATCTTCTGAAATTCTTCTTATCAGAACTTATGCCTTTCCTGGAAAACTTCTTTCCCTTCCTGAACTTCCTGTATGCAATCTTTGTAATTCCTTTCACCATGAGAGCACACAGCTTCATCATCTCCTCATCAGCATCAGTCTCAGGCAAGCTTTCAGAATCTGAGTCATCATCACTCTCAGAACTTGATGACTCAGTATCAGACTTTATGAAAAGAGCTTTACCCTTGTCTTTCTTTGAGGAAGCTGCTTTGGGGAATTCTTCTTCAGCCTTAAGAGCAACTGTCCTTGACTTTCCTCCTTTCCTCTTGCTTCTTTGTTCCATCTCCAGCTCATGAGTCTTGAGCATTCCATAGATTTCGTCAAGAGTTGTTTCATCAAGATTGTAGTTGTCTCTTATTGTCGTTGCCTTCAAATCCCAGCATTCAGGAAGAGCTAACAGGAACTTAAGGTTTGAATCTTCAAGATAATACTCTTTATCAACCAATGACAAATCATTCAAAAGTTTGACAAATCTATCATATAAATCATTCAATGACTCATTAGTCTTTGAGTCAAAGTGTTCATACTCTTGAGTGAGTATTGTCTTCCTGTTCTTCTTAATTGTGTCAGTTCCCTGACTCCTTATTTCCAGAGCATCCCATATCTCCTTAGCAGTCTTGCAGTTGATTACCCTGTTTGACATTACATTATCAATGGCACTATGCAGTAAGTGTCGTACCTTAGCATCCTTAGCAATTGATGCTATATCTTCAGCAGTATAATCACTCTTCTCCTTTGGTACGGTCTTTGCTGCTTCACCTGCAACTACAACAGCGAGCTTGGTTGGTTTGTGAGGGCCTTCCTTGATTCTATCAAGGTATTCTGGATCTGTTGCTTCCAGGAACATGGTCATCCTTACCTTCCATATGGGATATTCAGATGGTCTCAGTATGGGAACTCTGATGGTCTCATACCGACTCTGAATTTGTGTCTTTGGTGGTTCCTCAGTTTTGGTAGGCTTAGTTGGAGTTTCTGTGTCCGACATGATTGTGTTTGGATCTTTAACTATATGTATGTTAACAGATAGGCTCTGATACCAATTGTTAGGTCACACACACACTGTAGAGGGGGTGAATACAGTGTATAGTACACTCAAATCGAACTTTAAGAACTTAAGTAACAGAAAACAAACTTTATTGAAACAATTAACTCTGTTACAGTATGGAACTGTTACCTCTCAGTGATGAACAAATATCACGAGAGCTGCTAGGGTTACAATGAATAATCTTCTCTAATAATGATAACACTTATAGTGTAAACCCTATGTCTGTGTTTATATACTACACAGTTACAAGATAATCGCTAATTGATATGGAATATAATTCTGCTTCCTAAAATATATCAATCAGATATCTTTTCTTCCAAGTATTCCATTCTTTACAGAATTCCTTCTTCATGCATATCTCTTCTTATGTTTATCTTGATATTCTTTCCTTTAATCAGCTACTGTCCTTATCTGATCGTCCTTCAGCACTTAAGTTCTGATATCTATCTTCTGATGATTATCTCCTGATAACATAAGTACTGATATCCTTAAGTCCTGACTTCCAGTATAAGTACTGATCAACAGTTAAGTACTGATTTATCCTGTTCAAGTAAGATCTGAAAGCTAAACATAAAACATATTAGCCATGACATTATCAAATAAATAGATAACACAATGATTTAGGGTTTAGGATCTAGGGTGTAGGGCCTTTAGGCCCTAAACTCTAGAGAACCCTAATTTAATCTAAGGTTTAAGGCATGAGACAAAATTCTAACTTAAGAACCAAACTCTAATTTAATCTTGAAACCTAATTTAACAGTCCTTAATATTTTAGAGTTCACCAATTCCCAATTTGGATTTTAAAAATATTGGGATAAAAACGTTGTATATATTTGCTTTAAAATGTTGTCCCTTAATATTTTATTTAAGATAGCGTTTTAGTTCTGAACAGACACCCCTTAAAATAGCATTTTAAGATTGGAAACACAATATTATCTTGTGTATTGAGTGAAAGAAAATTTAAAAAAAATCACAAAACGCTAGTGTATGTTGTGTTTAGACTAAAACATGACACTATGTTGCGTTTTTTTCTTCAAAAACTAGACTTAATGTTGGATTTTTCATGAAAAAATTAAAATCACGGGAAAAATGCAAGACAACTCTATAGTTGCATTTGAGTTTCTTTGAGTTGCAAATATAGTTTCAGTTGAGGTTTCTAGTTGTAGTTGAGGTTTATTTAAGTTGCACATATAGTTGCATATAAGATTTAGAGTATGGGATTTTTTAAGTTGCACCTATAATTGTATTTTGCGATTATTTGAATCAACTATACAAAATGGTAATGGAAAGATTTTTGCAGCTACATCTTGGCTTGTTGCAACTAATAACATACCTCAATGTACTAGTTTTAGTAACGTGGCATCAACAACAACATTCAGTATACAATATGCCCGCCCTTTTTTTGAAACATTTAGTGCTATGAAAAACGTATAAGGAATATTTATTCTCATCTAACTAGAGTTCAATTATTGATCCTAGATTTGTAGAGTACAACATAATTAAATAAGGATAAAGCTCTATATACGATTCAGTTGCACTAACTCCTCACCATTTTCAACGCTTTTTCTTTAGATCTGCAAGTTTTATAATATTTGACTAGGACATTATCATGTCTTAGTTGATTTTTACGACTTCATCTTCTGTATTTGCCTCAAACGATTTTTTCACCATCTCTCTAGAAATTATTTCAGCATAAACCGTGTAATCTGCAATAATATCTTTGTTTACTTCCTCCATGTTGTAATTAACAAGTTTAATGCAAAATCTTCTGTCTTTGGATATGATTGTAAATTTCCCTGCAATAAATTTACAATCATGAAAAACTTATCATTTTGTAGAAAAAAGTATAGAATCACTTTAACTAAAGTTCAAAAACTCCGATGACACAATAATTTGACACAATTTAAACTTGAAAACTGTTAGATATATTTGATAATGTCATGTCTAATATAATTTATGTTTAGATTTCAGATCTTACTTAACAGGACAAATCAGTACTTAACCGTTGATCAGTACTTATACTGGAAGTCAGGACTTAAGGATATCAGTACTTATATTATCAGGAGATAATCATCAGAAGTTAGATATCAGAACTTAAGTGCTGAAGGACGATCAGATAATGACAGTAGCTGATTAAAGGAAAGAAGATCAAGATAAACATAAGAAGAGATATGCATGAAGAAGGAGTTCCGTGAAGAATGGAATACTTGGAAGAAAAGATATCTGATTGATATATTTTAGGAAGCAGAATTATATTCCATATCAATTAGTGATTATCTTGTAACTGTGTAGTATATAAACACAGACATAGGGTTTACACTATAAGTGTTATCATATTCGAGAAGATTATTTATTGTAACCCTAGCAGCTCTCGTGATATTTGTTCATCACTTAGAGGTAACAGTTTCATACTGTAACAGAGTTTATTGTTTCAATAAAGTTTGTTTTCTGTTACTTAAGATTTTAAAGTTCGATTTGATTGTGTTATACACTGTACTGTATTCACCCCCTCTACAGTGCGTGTGACCTAACAAGTGGTATCAGAGCCTATCTGTTAACACACATACAGTTAAAGATCCAAACACAATCATGTCTGACACAGAAACTCCAACTAAGCCTACCAAAACTGAGGAACCACCAAAGACACAAATTCAGAGTCGGTATGAGACCATCAGAGTTCCCATACTGAGACCATCTGAATATCCCATATGGAAGGTGAGAATGACCATGTTCCTGGAAGCAACAGATCCAGAATACCTTGATAGAATCAAGGAAGGGCCTCACAAACCAACCGAGCTTGCTGTTGCAGTTGCAGGTGAAGCAGCAAAGACTGCACCAAAGGAAAAGAGTGATTATACTGCTGAAGATATAGCATCAATTGCTAAGGATGCTAAGGTACGACACTTCCTGCATAGTGCCATTGATAATGTAATGTCAAACAGGGTAATCAACTGCAAGACTGCTAAGGAGATATGGGATGCTCTGGAAATAAGGTGTCAGGGAACTGACACAATTAAGAAGAACAGGAAGACAATACTGACTCAAGAGTATGAACACTTTGACTCAAAGACTAATGAGTCATTGAATGATTTATATGATAGATTTGTCAAACTTTTGAATGATTTATCATTGATTGACAAAGAGTATGATCTTGAAGATTCAAACCTTAAATTCCTATTAGCTCTTCCTGAATGCTGGGATTTGAAGGCAACAACAATAAGAGACAACTACAATCTTGATGAAACAACTCTTGATGAAATCTATGGAATGCTCAAGACTCATGAACTTGAGATGGAACAAAGAAGCAAGAGGAAAGGAGGAAAGTCAAGAACAGTTGCTCTTAAGGCTGAAGAAGAATCCCCCAAAGCAGCTTCCTCAAGGAAAGACAAGGGTAAAGCTCTTGTTATAAAGTCTGATACTGAGTCATCAAGTTCTGAAAGTGATGATGACTCAGATTCTGAAAGCTTTCCTGAGACTGATGCTGATGAGGAGATGATGAAGCTGTGTGCTCTCATGGTGAAAGGAATCACAAAGATTGCATACAGGAAGTTCAGGAAGGGAAAGAAGTTTTCCAGGAAAGGCATAAGTTCTGATAAGAAGAATTTCAGAAGATCTGAAGGCAGAGGAGGAAAGTCTGACAGAGGAGATTATACCAATGTTAAATGTTATAACTGTGGTGAGAAAGGCCACATATCTCCTGATTGCAAGAAGGTAAAGGGTGACAAAGGCAAGGCTCTTGTCACAAAGCAGAAAAGCTGGACAGACACCTCAGACTCTGAAAGTGAGGAGAACTATGAATTAATGGCAAATGCTGATAAAGAAAGTGCTGAGAGCAGTTCTGAAGCTGCTGAAACAAAGGTACCTCAGACTACTTATGCTTTTCATACTGATGATATTAATGAGTTGAGAAGATACCTTAAAACCATGTTTGTTAGTTATAGAGATCAAACTTTAACATGTGAAAGATTAACTTCTGAAAATCTTGCTTTTAAGAAAAGAAATGATTTCTTAGAAAAAGAGTTAGTCATGTTTCATCAAACTCAGAAGGATAGAAATGATGCTTTCTATGTTAGGGATGAAGTGCTAAAAATGAATGAATCTCTAAAAATTGAGTTAGAAAAGGAAAGAGAGATTATCAGGACTTGGACTAATTCTGGCAAAACAACTCAAAATTTGGTAAGTAGTGGAAACTGGAAAGAGGGCTTAGGTTATGGAGAGGATAAGAATGATAAAGGAACTGAAGAAATTAAGCCTGTTGTTAAGCAAAAGCCAAAGTTAAAACCTGTTAAGTTTGTAACTGTAAAGTCTGAAAATGAGAAATCAGAAGTTAAAGAGGAATTAACTTCTGACAAACTAAAACAGGAAAAGACAGCTGAAGTAAACATAGGCTTAATGACAAAAAAACAGCTTAAGCATAAGCTGAAAGATGTTAAGAATGCAAACAAGGTAAAATCACCTAGGAAAAATAGGAATGGAAAGGAAGGTGTGAATAAAAGCAATGATTATAAACCTGTATCTGATGCTCCTAGGAAAACATGTCATAACTGTGGAAGTTCTAATCATCTGGCTTCTTTTTGCAGGAAGAATAAGAATATTAACTCCTTACCTTCAAAATCAGGAGTTAAGAGTCAGTCTGTTAGATACAAACCACAAAATCCTTGTTTTCATTGTGGTAGTTTATGGCATTCCATTTATACTTGTAAGGAATATCATAGTTTGTACTATGATTATTATCAAATAAAACCTTCTTTGAAGAAAGTTTCCATTGTTCCTTCAAGTGTAAATTCTGATTCAAAGTCTGATAATGTAAGTTCTGAAAAGAAAAATGTTAACATTAACTCTGATGCTAAATCCGCTGCAAATGTTAACAAACTTAATAAGACCAAAGGATCCAAACAAGTCTGGGTCCTTAAAACAAATAATTAGTGGTCTTTGTGATTGCAGGGCAACAGGAAAAATATTCTAGTTCTGGACAGTGGA
Source organism: Apium graveolens (assembly GCF_009905375.1). Classification (NCBI taxonomy): domain Eukaryota; kingdom Viridiplantae; phylum Streptophyta; class Magnoliopsida; order Apiales; family Apiaceae; genus Apium; species Apium graveolens. The sequence continues at coordinate 104,988,797 of NC_133649.1, read as the reverse complement.
TGTTCAGGACATATGACTGGAAATAAGGCCCTACTATCAGACTTTGTGGAGAAAGCTGGCCCAAGTGTTTCCTATGGAGATGGCAACATTGGAAAACATTGGGATATGGCAATATCAATCTTGGGAATGTCATAATTAAAGATGTAGCTCTGGTCTCAGGACTTAAACACAATCTGCTGAGTATAAGTCAAATCTGTGACAGAGGTTATCATGTTGATTTCTTTGAAGAACACTGTGAAATTATGAGTAAATCTAAAGGCAAAGTTGTTCTGAAAGGATACATGCGTGGTAACATTTATGAAGCTAAGCTTTCAACAAGTACTGATGGTTCTGCAATCTGTCTGATGAGTAGAGCATCAATTGAAGAAAGCTGGAATTGGCACAAGAAACTCTCTCATTTAAATTTCAACAATATAAATGAACTAGTCAAGAAAGATCTTGTGAGAGGATTGCCAAAGTCAGTATTTGCTCCTGATGGTCTTTGTGATTCATGTCAGAAGGCCAAACAAAGAAAATCTTCATTCAAGAGCAAGACTGAATCATCAATTCTTGAGCCTTATCATCTACTACATGTTGATCTATTTGGTCCAGTGAATGTCATGTCTATTGCAAAGAAGAAGTATGCATTGGTCATAGTGGATGAGTTCACCAGATACACATGGGTGTATTTCTTGCACACAAAAAGTGAAACTGCATCTATCTTGATTGATCATGTCAAACATCTGGATAAATTGGTCAAAGATTCTGTGAAAATCTTAAGGAGTGATAATGGCACTGAGTTCAAGAATTTGATGATGGAAGAGTTCAGCAAAAACCATGGAATAAAGCAGGAATTTTCTGCTCCTGGAACTCCACAGCAAAATGGAGTTGTTGAAAGGAAGAATAGAACTCTCATTGAAGCTGCACGTACAATGCTTGAAGAAGCAAAGCTTCCAACCTATTTCTGGGCTGAAGCTGTGCAGACTGCTTGTTTTACTCAAAATGCAACACTTATTAACAAGCATGGAAAAACACCATATGAGATGGTGAAGAAAAAGAAGCCAAATCTGAAGTACTTTCATGTATTTGGATGCAAGTGTTTTGTTCTCAAGACTCATCCTGAACAGCTAACCAAGTTTGATCTAAAAGCTGATGCATGAATCTTTGTTGGATATCCACTTTCCACAAAAGCCTTCAGAGTCTATAATTTGAGAACAAAAGTGGTCATGGAATCTATCAATGTCTCTTTTGATGACAAGAAGATTACTGGTCTTGAAGATTTCATTGATCATGATCAGCTGAGATTTGAAAATGAAGACTCAAATTCTGATACTGAAAAACCTGACAGTCTAAGTCCTGATACTGTAAACTCTGATGGATTAAACTCTGATGGATTAAACTCTGATGTTATTGAAACTGTGGTGACTACGTCAAAGGAAGATGCACCAATGCAGGGGGAGCATACTCAAGATCCTACCACATCTCAAGAAACATCAGAACATACATCTGGCTCTTAAATTCTGATTCGTCAAGTTCTGATAAGCCAAGTTCTGATAGTGCTGAAAATCTAAATTCTGAAGAATCCAACTCAGAGAGCATAGTTTCAGGGGGAGCATCAGATAATGAAAATGAAGACAGCATGGATCATGGGGGAGCATCAAGTTCTAGAGAAAACCTTCCATCTGCAAGGAAGTGGACAAAGTCACATACACCTGATTTGATAATTGGAAATCCTGATGCAGGTGTCAGAACTAGAACAGGTACTTCAAATGAATGTCTTTACAATTCTTTTCTTTCTCAAACTGAGCCAAAGAAAGTGGAAGAAGCTCTTCAAGATGCTGATTGGGTGCAAGCAATGCAGGAAGAGTTAAATGAATTTGAAAGAAACAAAGTTTGGACCCTAGTGCCAAGACCAAAGAATAGATCTGTTGTTGGTACAAAGTGGGTGTTCAGAAACAAAACTGACAGTGATGGCATAATTATAAGGAATAAGGCAAGGCTGGTTGCAAAAGGATATTCTCAACAGGAGGGAATTGATTATGATGAAACATTTGCACCAGTTGCTAGGTTAGAAGCCATAAGGATATTTTTGGCTTATGATGCTCACAAAAAGTTTACTGTCTTTCAAATGGATGTGAAAAGTGCTTTTCTCAATGAAGAATTGGAGGAGGAAGTATATGTTGAACAACCTCTAGGCTTTGTAGATTCCAAACATCCAGATTATGTCTACAGGCTTGATAAAGCACTTTATGGACTTAAGCAAGCTCCTAGAGCATGGTATGAGACTTTAGCTCAGTTTCTTCTGGAAAGTGGATTCAACAGAGGAACAATAGACAAAACACTGTTCTACCTCAACCATGGAAAAGACTTACTTCTCGTCTAGATTTATGTTGATGATATCATTTTTGGGTCTATAAATGACAGACTTTGCAAGAAGTTTGCCAAACTGATGCAGTCAAGATATCAGATGAGTATGATGGGGGAACTTAGCTATTTTATGGGCCTTCAAGTCAAGCAGAATGAAGAAGGCACTTTTATTTGTCAATTTAAGTACACCAGAAACTTGCTAAAGAAATTCGGAATGCAAGATTGTTCAAGTGCATCCACTCCCATGGTCACTGCAACAAAACTGGATAAGGATACTGGTAAATCAGTAGATATTACTGATTACAGAGGTATGATTGGCTCTCTACTCTATCTAACTACTAGTAGACCTGATATCATAGTATGCTACCTGTCTTTGTGCAAGATTTCAAGCAGATCCAAGAGAACCTCACTTAACAGCTGTGAAAAGAATTTTTAAGTATCTTAAAGGAACAGCTGATCTGGGATTGTGGTATCCTAGAGAATCAGATTTTAAACTAATAGGTTACTCAGATGCAGGATTTTGCAGGTTGCAAAATTGACAGGAAAAGCACAAGTGGAAGCTGCCAATTTCTTGGAGGCAGATTGGTTTCTTGGTTCAGCAAGAAACAAAAGTCAATTTCCTCATCAACTGCAGAAGCAGAGTATATTGCTGCAGGAAGCTGTTGTGCACAGATTCTTTGGATGAAGAATCAGTTACTGGATTATGGGTTAACATATTTCAAAATCCCTATTTACTGTGATAATCAAAGTGCTATTGCTATGCCAGGTAATCCAGTTCAACACTCTATGACAAAGCACATCAGCATCAGGTACCACTTCATAAGGAAACATGTGGATGAAGGTACAGTGGAATTGCACTTTGTTCCAACTTATCAACAACTAGCAGATATCTTCACAAAACCACTGTGTGAAGCCACTTTTACAAGATTGGTAAATGAACTAGGAATGGTTTCAGGTTCTTTTTCTAAATCTGTCTAGTTTTGTTCTGTTTCATTAGACTTTATGATCAGTATTTACCGAAAGTAATCTCTTTGTGTATTCTGTGATTAATTGAAATATGCGTTCAAGTACTGATTGTTGTCTGATATATGTTTCTAAACTCTGATAAGTGATATGTCTGTTTAAGTAACTATTCAATCCTACGAGGATAACTGTGCTAGATACTGACCTAGTAGTCTTCAATAAACAAATGGTCCCATGTAAGAAGTAATTATTTCTGTGGAAATCTTATGACACAAGCAAATTCTGATAATTGAGCTTAGTTGAGTTTACTTTGTTTATCTTATTAATAAGTCACAAATTAAAATAATGCTACTCATCTGTTAAGTTCTGATACTAGTAAATCTGCTGAATGTACTAAGTGCTGATAAACCTCAATTATCAAAAGAAAAAGCAAAAAGATCAAAGAATAAAATCAGGAACTCCTTTGAGATCTAGAGTAAAAATGTGGAAGGGACGACCCAAGTGCATTGCTGGTATTAAGTAAATATGCATTAGAAAAGCAAAATATTTTCTTGGTGACTTTTCACACTCTATGATTACTGGAGAAATACTCTGATAATATCATAAATTCTGATAAGCAGTCATGACTCACTTACACTGAGAAGCCACTGTAAAATAGAATTTAAAAAGATGCATAAAATTAGCACAAAACAGTTGAGGTGGACTCAAGCATGAACTCATTCATCAGTAGGTTTCAGGATAATGACAGCTCTTTAGCAAAATTTTAGTTATGCCTTATTTATAAGATGTACTGAAGTGAATCAAACTTTACTCCTTGTCTGAAATTTAGCTTAATGCACACACTAATCACTCCATCTGAATGATGAAAATTACTGTGGTGGTCTATGTTATTTTAGATAAACAGTCATTGTGTCATTTTGCACTAACTCTGAGGACAAGTTCTGGTTGCATATTCTGACGATTAAGTTCTGAAGAGTATAACTCAGAACTTGTATGAGGATTTACTCAGATAGGCATTCCTTTTTCGAGTTAAGAAATTATGTTCTGATGACTGTTAAGTTCTGATATAAGTCTAAGTTCTGATATTACAGTCTAATTCTTTACTTGACTTATCTGTGGATAAAATTTGATAACAGTCTCGGTTCAAACTAGAATATGTTGAAGTGGAAGATTAATAGTCACTATGGTTAGGGTTAATGATATTCGTACTTGAACAGTCCACTTTTACTTGTTTCTTGTGCGCATTCAACCACGTTTTCTCCTTCCAATGAATGTTATTCTTTTTCCAAGTCTGGGGAGACGAGGTAGAATTAATTCTACCTGTCAGCATTAAATACTTTTACGTCTCCTGGCATTCTCTTGCCTATATAAGCAGCCACTTCACATCAGCCTTCCCATCAAATTCTTTCTCACAAACTTACCTTCATACTTTTTCTTTCAAAAACACAATGGTCAGATACAACATGTTTTTGAACTACCAAAACTTCAATATGGAGCTAAGCTGTGCCGACTGGCAGCAGGAATGGCACGTCATGGCCATTCCTGAGGAGATATGGGACTCTGTCCCACAGGAGGTACTGACCCACCTCCTGTTCTTCTATATGGACTACCATCGCCATCTGGAGCGATTGGAGGAGGAAAGGCTGGAAGCTCTCCGCCAGCAAGAGCGAATCATACGACTCGCCATTCTGTTTGTCGAGAGTAGGAAAAAGAAATGATTTAATCTCGTCTTCATCCTGTTTTTCTTCATCATCAGCTTTGTCAGGCTTCTTAGCTAGGACTAAAGCTGTTGATGTTAGGTTTAGCAGCTTAGGGAAATCTTGTATAAATTCTGATGTAATCTCAATTTCATGAATGTATTCACTTGATATATTAATGAAATTTGTTTTTGTTTCAAGATTTTGTCTCTAAGATATTTTATAATTCATTGATAAATCCTGATTGATATTCTGATGACCATATAAATTCTGTTTTAATTTAAGTTCTGACTTTCCTTTATCAGTACTTACTCATATGATTTATCTTGGTCATTTTCATTTGATTTATTTTCAGAATATTAATGTTGCAGTGAAAAATAATTCAATAAGTAGGAACGGCTTCACTTTTAAATTAAAACTGTTTCACCTTAATTAATGGAATATCTGGGTAAGTGGAACGGTTTTTTCCTTGAAAACAGGCGAGTGGGTAAGTAATAATTACTGTTTTCTCGAGCCCAGTAACTATCCGTTATTACTGCATGTCTGACAGGTGTCCAACGGTAATATTTTTTTCAGAGTATAAGTACGACAGAGAGAGGATTTCTTTAATCTTTTATTTCCTTCATATTTTTTTCTCTCTACTTACTTTTACTCTCACTTTCTCTCTTCTTCTCTCGTTGGTTTTTCATACATACATTTTATCAAACACCTAACAGGCACTTTTTCATCTCAATTTTTCACATGGCACCTAAGGATTTAATCATTGATGGAGCTAAGTTTGTTCCAAACAACTATGCTGCAATTCTTGATCATGCTGAAGCTCCATCTGAATTGCATTTTGTGCATTCTTGCACACAGTGAGATTGGGTATGCATTAACCCAGCCTTCAGTCTTTTCGAGCCAACAAGTTCTGATGTTTTGGCGGACTGGGCACTTTGATGATGGTGGTAAATATGGCACTCCCAGTATTGTTTTCAAAGTGGGTGATTCATCTTATGCAGTTACTCCTGGTACAATACGCAGGGCTCTACATCTCCCAGAAGAGTGTACTTTTTCAATTCCAGAGGAATCAGCTCTTCAGAAGTTAATGGCTAATTTGGGATATGAAAAGAGTTTGGCAAAACTTGGGCAGTTGAAACGGGCTCATATCAGAAGAGAATGGAGCTTCTTCTTCGACTACATCACCAAAGCTTTTGGGAACAAATGTTCGAATTTTGATGCTATCCCAATTCTGAGTCAGCACATCGGGTATGCTATTATCAATCAAACTCATTTTGATTTTGCAACTGGTATAATTGGTTTTATTGGGGATAGGATGACATAGGATAGGAATGTTGTCTATTTTGCTAGATTCTGTCAACTTATTTATACTTTTTGTACTGATGAACCTCAATTAGTCAGTTCCTCAACCCCACCTTTTAAAGTTACAAAACGCTACTTTAATGACCTGGTAAATGCTGACACTAAGAAATCAGTGGTTAGACCATTACAGATTCCTCAGTCTGTAAAACAGATCCTAGTAAATGCTGATCCTGATACTTATAGATCTGTTTACTCTGATGTTCAACCAACACCAAACACCCAAAAACCATCATCCTTAGCACCTACCACTCATTCTACTCAACCTACCCTCAGGACATATCTCAAATCCTATCTCTCCACTTCACAGACTGTTCAACCCTCAACCTCAGCACCTACTGTGAAGCCTTCATCCTCCAAGCCAAAGAGGACAAAGACTGTTCCTCAAACACCTCAAAAGAGAAGGAGGATTGCCTTGAGAGATGAATCTGATACTGAGGAACAGGTTCCTTCTTCAGAACCTGTTGTATGTGAAGCTGAGAAAGAGACTTCTCAGAAGGATTCTGGAATTGGGGGAGCTAGGCTTCTCAAGAGGCTTAGAAGAATGACAGTTCCTAAAACTCCCAAGGAATCCAAATCAACAAAGAGATACAAGAAACAGAGGGCACACAGGCCAGTTTCAGATGATGAAGAGGAAGCAGCTAAGGAAGGAGATCAGAAATCTCTGATCTCACAAGACAAGGAATTTGCTCCAGTCACTTCTTCTCCATCAACTCCATCTAAGGAAGCTGTTTTTGAAAAGGCTACCACCCCATCTGTGTCTCCTGTTGATCCAGGCACAAGTGCTGATATTGATGTTCAAAACTTGGTTGTGCCTGAAGTAATTTTCTTAGAAGCTCCAACAGCAACTAATCCTTCAATAACACTTGTTACTGATGCTGTTCAAACTCCAAAATTATCAACAACACCTTCTCTGCATCATGATGCTGATGATCAGACTTTAGGTGAGCATCAGGATATGGTTGTTGATCAGAACTTAGAACCAGATCAGCAATTCGAGGATACTGAAGCCTCCATTGCTACTCACACTGTTGTTTTATCAGAAGATACTGATTCTTTAAGTTTTGATACTGTAAATGCTGGAGATACTGGTGATGTTGCTCCAACTGCAGATGCTGATGCAGCAGGTCCTTCTAGACATGCTCCTCAACAGACTATTCTAAAGTCTGAACTGGTTAAGAAGTTTGTTACCAGAGAAGCACCAGTACCTTGGAGTGAAACTCCTGCAGGACAGGAGTGGACTAAAGAATGGAACTCAGTTTCATGTGTTCCAACTGAAAAGCATCTTGCTGAGCACTTGACTAAAGCTGATGAAATATTAAATTCTGATGATTTTAAAACCCAGCTTAGAGTCACTGCATTGAGTACTAAACATCTACAAGGTCTTCACTCAACTACTCATGCAGAGCTACTTAAGATTCAGGAAGAATTTATCAAACAGGAACAAGTTTGGAAAATTGATAAGAAAAAGTTCTTCCAACCTACCTTTGACAGGATTGCTTATATTGAGAAGACTCAAGATCATCAACAAGCTCAGATTGATGATATTCTGAAAAATCAAGCTTCTCAGCAATCACAACTGACTGAAATCCAATCCTCAGTGGAATTGCTTATCTCTCTTCTACTACCTGCTGATGCCAAAAAGGGGGAAAAAGTAATTAAGTCCAAATGCAAGACTGACAAGACACTAACAGGAAAGGATGATGAAAAAGATGATCAAGGAAACCCTGGAATGGGTAGAGGTCATAGTCAAGGTAGAAGATTCACATCAAGAAAAGCTGAATTCACAAGTCACATGACAAGTTCTGATACTGGGAAAAGAATAAGTTCTGCTGCTGGTAAAAGGATAAGTTCTGATGAACTTTTAGATCTTGATGAGGAAATGTCAAGACAGTTATTTCTTCAGCAAAATCCAGGAATGGACTTGGAAAGTTTAATGGAAGAAGAAGCCAGGCTTAAATCAGAGAAAGTCACATCTAAATCTGAAGCTTCTGGTAAAAAGCCACTTCCAAAACTCAAAGGCATTGTGTTCAAAGAAAGGACACATACTGAAGCAACATTGGCTAGATCACAACCGCAGATAGATCCAAGATCCAAGGGTAAAGAAAAGGTTGGTGAACCTATCAAGGTTTATGTGCCTCCTGAGGATGAAGAAATTACTGATGAAAAGGATAATCTTGCTCTGACTTCAAGAAAAGTTCTTAAAACAACCTCTGACATGGCTCAAGTTGTTTAGAGTGAAGAAATTGTAAGTTCTGATATTCAGAAAAAGCAAGTAACCTCTGACATAGCTCAAGTTAACTTGATATCAGAAGATAGACCAAAGACACTCCTACCAGGATTCACTAAAGCAAAACAGACTTAACCTTTGAAGACTATTGCAAGTGGTTTTGAAGCAAGAGTAGTTACTGGAAAGGAAGCAAGAGATAAAACTGGATTGGGAAGTGCTGATGAAAGAAGAATACATAACACTACCAATGATCCAACTTCCTTGAGTGAACCAGGTATTGGAGCAACTCCTGAGAGATTGAATCAACTGATATCTGTACAGATGGTTTACCATACCTACTTGAAAGAATACACCTTGTTGTATTTCATGACAGATGGTAGGGTTTATCATATAAGACAAAATGCCATTCCATTGAAGTATTTTGAAGAATTGGAGCATGTACTATTCTTACTTCAAGTGGATGACAGAATAACACGAACTGCTGCAAACTATTTGAAAGAACAGATTCAGAGACAGAAAAGGCTTTATTCTGTTAAGTCTGACAGCACATATGTTCCAAAGTACAGAGATCACAATGGTGATATAGTTGAAATGAAGCCCAACACTGCTAAGATTATAACTACCTTTTTGGGGTACAGGGCTGTTGAATTCAATCTTGAGTCTGATAAAGCTTATTTGATCAGACTGGATCAGGATATAAGAAAAGCAAAGATCAATGATCTCAGAGCTGCAATCTTTCAAATTGGTGAAGATACTACAGAGCTTAAAGATGCCAAAAGGAGAATGATTGATGAACTCAGATATGCTGAGAAATGTTTGTTGAAGAACTATCTCAGAACAACTCCTGACATCAGAGAGATCAGATGATGAAGCCAAGTTGAAGATCTACAACTGCTTAAATTCTGATATTTGTACAGACTGAAGTTGTTATCAGAAGTTGAATATTGGTAAAGCTTTAAGGACTGTAAGTTGTAGTTATCTAGTCTAATTCTCATGCATTTGTACTTAATATTTTTGACATCATCAAATATCTGTTAAACTTGTATATTATGCTAATTTACAAGTTGGGGGAGATTGTTATATATATTTGATAATGTCATGGCTAATATAATTTATGTTTAGATTTCAGATCTTACTTAACAGGACAAATCAGTACTTAACCGTTGATCAGTACTTATACTGGAAGTCAGGACTTAAGGATATCAGTACTTATATTATCAGGAGATAATCATCAGAAGTTAGATATCAGAACTTAAGTGCTGAAGGATGATCAGATAAGGACAGTAGCTGATTAAAGGAAAGAAGATCAAGATAAACATAAGAAGAGATATGCATGAAGAAGGAGTTCCGTGAAGAATGGAATACTTGGAAGAAAAGATATCTGATTGATATATTTTAGGAAGCAAAATTATATTCCATATCAATTAGTGATTATCTTGTAACTGTGTAGTATATAAACACAGATATAGGGTTTACACTATAAGCGTTATCATATTCGAGAAGATTATTTATTGTAACCCTAGCAGCTCTCGTGATATTTGTTCATCACTGAGAGGTAACAGTTTCATAGTGTAACAGAGTTTATTGTTTCAATAAAGTTTGTTTTCTATTACTTAAGATTTTAAAGTTCGATTTGATTATATTATACACTGTATTCACCCCCTCTACAGTGTGTGTGACCTAACAAAAACCTCAATGCAACTAACAACAAATAAAAATAACACAATGCAAAGATGTAATCTAAATTACAAAACTAGTGTATAGAACATTCAATGAAAGTTCAAAACTGTGATGGCACACCAATTATAGTCAATTCATTCTTCGAAACCTCATACGCAACTCAGGGTGACGCAAAATAACACATTGCAATTAGATGTTCTCAATTGCAAAACTAGTGCATAAAACCATAAAAAAGTTCAGAATTGTGATGGCATTACCAATTGGAGCCAATTTATATTTTATATTGTCATTCACAACTAACGGTGACCCAAATCAACACAATGCAACTAAGTATTCTCACTTGCAAAAATGGTGCATATAACATTCAAAAAAAGATCAAAAATGTATTCGCATAGCAATTGAAGGCAATTCATACTTCGAAACCTCATACGCAACTCACGGAGACTAAAAACAACACAGTTCAAACATGTGCTCACTTCAAAATTAGTACAAAGAACATTCAAAAAGTTCAAAAACTAATATAACATGCCAGTTTGAGCCAATTAATGCTTTTAAACCTCATTAGCCACTAAACTCAATTAAAACAATCGAACGCAATAAGGGGTTCTCAATTGAAAAACTACACTAGGTTTGAAGTTGCAACTAACAACTCAATACAAGACATGCTTGGACAGGTCCATCGCAAACGGAAACTTGTTAAATGAAAATAAAGTTAAGTGCGGGTTTGAAAACCCTTAAACTCATGCACAATTTTGACATTATTTTTAAAAATTATAAAAACTAGAAACTGAATACTCCCACGGTTGGACAAATCAATCGCAACCGGAAACTTCTAAAATAAAAATAGAGCAAACAACCTATCAACTAAATGTCTTACATGGTTTGGCATGTATTTAGCAACTAGAATGTAGTAAAATGAAAGTGGGCTTATATGTGCCTTCTGCAAATATCATGTAACACCCCCAAATCCGGGGTCGGGGATCCGGGTTGTCACGAGTTCCATTTCCCTTAATAATACTTAATCTTAATAATCAACCAACTACTGCGTACTGTGACCCCACAATATACACACACACACCACAAGTTATAGTCTCAGAGATGAATACCAAAAATAACACAAGTCATTTTATTCCACAATTATAAGTCATTAGACCTCAAAAGGGTTTCTGAATAAATTTACACATTCTTTGCCATTATTACAATTCATAAATATACATAAGTATGGTACAACAAAAGTTGAAAGCCTAGCCTATTGGTACACCCTACCTCAGCTACAACGACATCAACGCCTACAGGAAACTGCGGAACGTTTCCTATCCGCTCGCGAATTGGGAGCTTGATCCTGTTCATCTTGTCTATCTGTTGTTGTGTGATGAAAGAAGAAAGCAAGGGTGAGCAACAAGCCCACCGAAATAATATGTATTATAATTAACAATATATGAGCATTCACATAGTACTCATGAAAGTCTTGGTCAAGAAGAAATGAACCAAGTTTGTAATTTTAATGCGATGAAGTCGCAAAATATTCAGTATACATATATACATCTCAAATCTTTGAAATCCTCTGACATGTATAATATACACAGAGTTCATGTTTATAACTGTATACAATATCGTTGCAAGGTGATCTCATATATCTAACCTTGTCTCAACATTTTTCTGAAAATCTTTGTCATGCATAAGATAATCATTTACTAGATATAAGTTGAAAAGATGAAGTTACAAGATACTCCCATATACTTATATCTTTTCCGAATACTACTTGAACTACCACCGTTCAAGTTATAATTAGTTTCAAAAGTTCATCACACAGATGAGACTACAAGATAATACTTGAATAGATTTAATCTTTGAAATATTATTGAATGAAATGAAGTTACGAGATACTTCATTAAGTCCCGATATATATATATCCATATATATCTCTCATACATTTCCTGAAAACCTCTGTCATGTAAAGTATGAACAGAGTTGCAATATCCAATGAATTTGGAAAGAAAAGAATTTTGGCATAAACCCGATATCTTGCTGATCAGGCAAAGATACCAATAAGTAACCTTTTCCACTAGTAGATGGATGAATCCCCCACCGGTCATCACCCTGGCCGTATTAGGACCTTGTGCTGGACCGCCACCCGGCCTCTTACGCGTTGATGGACTGCCACCCAGCCACTTACACTTTGATAGACCGTACCCCGGCCTGTCGCTTATGCCGACTCAATTAGATGGGCTTACTTCCCGAACATTAGGCAAGTAATCAAATTGTTTTCTCAAAACAACAACCTCGTTGCGAATGTAAAATACACCACAGAGCCGGATCCCTCAGATTTTGAGCGAGTATTTAAATCCCCTTCGAAAGAAGGATTTTAAATATAAAAATGAGTTTTGGGATCCGCCCTAACTTTTAAAAATCATTTTGAAGACTCGAAAACATTTTTAAGAATGTTTGGAGTAATGCTGATTTAATGAAATAAATCAGTCCCGATATATTAGAAAATATCTGAATATTATTATTTAAATAATATTCCCATAAGGATAACCATTATAAAAAAATAATTGAAGTAGAAGTTTTAAAACTCATACTTGAAATGAATAATAAATAACCAAAGATATACTTATGCGAAAGTACGGTCTTTATTTGAATAATCGAAAATAAGTTTGATTATCGAAACGTTATTCTTTAATAAAATAAAGAATATTATTTAATAAATAAGCGGAGTCATAAGTCCACGAATGAATATTCAAAATAATATTCATTAAATAAAATAAATGGAGTCATAAGTCCTCAAATGAATATTCAACTAATATTCATTAAATAAAATAAACGGAGTCATAAGTCCTCGAATGAATATTCAACTAATAATATTCATTAAATAAAATAAACAGAGTCATAAGTCCTCGAATGAATATTCAACTAATATTCATTATTTAAAATAAAGTTATCGAATAAACCTTATTCGATTAATAGTTTTGAAAACTATATCTATATATATAAATATATATATAATATACTCGGGAACATCGACTCCCGGTTTAGAAAATGTTCACCTTTGGGTCCCCTATACTAAGGGTATACGCAACTACTGCTTATCTCTAGCATAGGTATTATACAACTTATAAGCTTTTGAATCAATAATTAGATATCAAGATTACAAAACAGGCATGCATATAAATATCATATCACATGCTCCAATATATCGCAAGACTTTGCTAATAATAATCATGCACTTATCACAAAATAATGCATATACATATATACATCATAACAACAGTATAACGGGTAGAAAACTTGTCTGAGTGTTCCCGGTTAGGCTTAAGCTTAGAGTGGGTCCGATAACCTATGAACAACAACATAAGTCGGAATTAAACCACGGTCGCTTAAGAAACTAGACTTTAACCAATTGAACCCTAACGTTTGCTTATGGTCACTTCTACGCTTAACAAATCACATAAGTCGTTCGAGTACCCTTGGCTCCACCATTTTTAATAAATTAACCATTAAGAATTTTAAGGCGATTCTTTCGCGAGTACCCTACCAACTGCCTAATCCACTTTACATAATTGTTTCATACTCCAATTAGTCATTTAAGGGCCTTAACCAAGGTTTCAAAGTAAGGCGAGGGGTAATGGTTCGTTCGCGAAACGACGGTACTTAAAACGGTCGTTTCTCCTAAACCGTACATCGGATTCAAGCGAACCACATATCAAAACGAAGCTTACGACATAATCTAACTAAACATGGAAAAATCACAGATTCAATAGTTAGCTCTCTGTCCCGAACACTAAGAACAAGCAGTTGTATAAAATTGGGCATTACGACGGCTATGTTTACGCGATTACCAAGTTTTAAACCACTTCCAAACAACCACCATTCAACTCACAACCAACAATACAACCAACCCTCATCCAAACCTTACTACATCAGTCCCCAAACCTCAAGATTTTCCAATTTATACAACCCCACACATGAACTACTAGCTATACTTAAGTTTCATTAACTATAAACAAGATTTCAACATCCAAATCACTACAAATCCAATCCAAACTCTAAACACACAAGCATCATACTTCTCATTTATTATAACCATCAAAACCATCGTAATACTCAAAGTAAAGTTAGGGTTTGGAGGTGTTATACCTTCCTTGGAGTGATTAGAGTAGCTAGGAAGTATTAGGGAGCCTCCTACAAGCTTGATCTTTCCAAAGAAATCAAGAACACAAAGTTAGGTTTTGAAGTTTCTAAAAGTCAGATTGAAAGAACTGTCAAAACGAGGGTCTTACCATGCTTATTTGGACGAGACTTGTGAACAAGAGTTGTAGGCCATCTCAATACCTTTCCAAAGAGCTATAGAACATACTAGTTGAGTGAGTATTGAAGGAGATATGGTAGTTTGAAGTTGCTGCTCTGGTTTTGGCCGAGAGCTTTTTGAAGGAAATGAAAGTCAACTTGTATTTTGTGTTTTTGATTTGTTTTGGCTTGGTTGCTTTGTTTTGTTTTGTTAATTATCCTTTTACCATGGTAAAAAATGAATGGCTGAAAATCAACCAACCAATCCCTCCATTTGTCATGCTTATGTCACCATGCCTATGTCATCCATTTGCCACATGTCTCTTCCTTGTGGTTTGATGATGTCACAATCCTTGGCTTCTTGTACAAGCTTGTCTCTTGGTCGCTTATTTGTTTTACGGTACGCTTAACTTTCGTCCTCGTTCGTCGTTTGAGGGATCATATCTGGGATCTTATTACTTGGGTTCCCCTAAACCTTTCTCAATATTTTGTATTCCTTTTATGATCCTCTCTTATAATCCTTGAATTTAAATCCTTTTAATCATGTTACCTTATACTCAATTCTTTCGGTATCTGGTGGATTTTCGGGAAAAATCAAAGTGTTCGAATTTGGATTCTGACGATCTTTACATACACTTATTTATTTTATGGAGTACTAATACGATCTTAGAATTTCCATAACAGTACTCATATATAGCGTGTTCTGATAATTTTCCTTAATCAGCATCATCAGCAAAAGTTACTATTCATCCGTATTTCAAAAATTTCAAAAAATTGGGGTTATTACAAATCATCTGGTGGACTTTTGACATATTATTTATAATTTCTGCAAGTTAGAAAGTAAATACATTACATGGTGTGACACGTCTTTTACAGCTTGATTATCATGAAATGAAATGAACGGACGTCTACATAAGGTTGTCGCAACCATAAATTTATACATCATTATGACTTAGTTTTTTAAAACTCTGTAACTTAGCAACGCAAATATTACATGATCCAACACATTTTTGCAACATAAATGTCGTAAAATGAAAAGACGTCTACATGAGGTTGTTGCAACCATAAACTAATGTACTATTTTGCTCCTATTTTTTAAAAATTCTGCAATATAGCGACTCAATATGCAAATCATGAGACGTTTTAAATGCAAACTAAAACTCCTAAAATGAAAGAGTATGTAAATAAAGCTCTCTCAACCATAAACCAATCTACTTTATTTACTTAATTTTCAAAAAATTGCAAGCTAGCAACTAAATATACCAAATTCTTTGATTTAAGTAATTTGGACAATAATAAGTTCACATGAAACTTAATTCTAATTTTGGGACGTTATTATCTTCAAAGAGATTGAATCTCAATTCTCAGTAACCTCTTATACACCTTAAAACAAAAAATGCTCAAAATCAATCAATCTTCAATTTTATAATCAAACTTTTGTAGAAAACAATCTACAAATTTGATATCATTTTAGTGGGTTTATATTATCTTATTGCCGATTTGAAAGAAATTTGGAGAAGTAGTTTGACTTTTGGTTTCGATGATGAAAAACAAACCAATTTTGTTGCTTTCTGTATTTTTCTGCAAGAATTGGTTTCTTCAATTTCTATTTCAGTTTGTGCATTTATGTTTCTTGATTTTGTGTGATGATTACATTTTTAGGAGAGAAAGTATGGAAGTATGAAAGCGTTGAAGAAGAAGTGAAGAAAATAACTATGTTTGCAAAAAAATTATACCAACGCAAGAAAAACGTATATTTACGATTAAAAAGGTTTACTTTTCCGTATGTTTGCAGTTTTTTTAAAAAAATGGAAGTATTTTTTTCTATTTTTTTATTTTTTAGTATATATTTATGAAAAAAGTCCTATAATATAAATCAATTATAATATCTATATGTAATCTATAAAAACTTAAAATGTATAATATAAATCAATTATAATATATTTATTTAAATATAGTATACCCGATTTGGTTATTCTTGTAAAACCAAAACCGAAATAAAATCATTTTATTTTTTGGTTGAATTTTAATTGTAATATTTTAGTTATTATAATTTTGAGGTCAAATTATTTTCATTTCGAGCATTTGATATACTAGTAGGGATGGCAATTGTAAAATAGAAAAGGCGCAGGGATTTCGGACTAATCAGCTAAAACCAAAGAAAATATTTTAGGACCGGATATTAAATGGGCTATTATTTATCATAGAATCAAAATTCTTTAAAGCCCAAATGCTCTTTCTTCAGTCCAAGTTCCAATCTCGACCCTCTTTTATGTTTATTTTCCTACTTTCTTTGACAGAACAAAAAGGTGATGTTAAACCAAACTTATTAGAATTATGTAATCTATTTGTGCCGGAATGTAAATGTATGAAGAACGAAATGAACTAATTAACTGTATTAACCACTAAAAATGTTGAAGTTTACAAAAAAGTGACAAATGCTCACTACAAGCTCAGTATTTATAGACTAAACCAGTCAACTCACAGTTGACCAAAGTTTTAACAAATTAACAGACTAACCGCTATCACTCAAATCCAGATATATTCTAACAAATCCTTATTAACTTGTGAATTTAAAGCATGACTGATAGAGGCTCACCACAACAGGTAGATGAGTACTCCTATTTGTACTCGTAATATTTCACTCACAAGCTGAGGATACACTAGGATTGTGCAATCCCAGCTTGGAACAAAAATGCCAGTAAGAGAACTGCCTAATGCTTTTGTAAAAATATCTGCCAACTGTTCCTTAATAGAGATCTTTTGAGGACTGATAATACCTGCCTGCACTTTCTCACGAATGAAGTGACAATCTTCTTAATGTGTTAATACAAGCATTGTTGAACTAGATTGTCAGCAATATCAACAGCAGCCTGGTTATCACAAAAAACAGGAACAGCAATAGTGAATGGAACAAGAAGATCTGCAAGCAAGTACTTAAACCACATAATTTCAGTAGTGATCGAAGCCAACACGCAATATTTTGCCTCGAGAGGAACCCACCAAAAGACAAAACCCAGTAACTGATCTTCCAGAGATAGTACAGCCACCCCAATCATTATTACAATATCCTTGAAGATATAAAGAACTATGAGCTGGAAAAAATAGACCCAAACCAGCAGTACATTTGAGATATCAAAGAACACGAAACAAAGTATCAAGATGCTTCTCACAAAAATTGACTTAAAAGGTGAACAATATAGCTGATATCTAGGTGAGTAAATGTTAAGATCACATTTTACCAACCAAACTCCTGTAGAGAGATAAACTCTTGAGCAAAGCACCAGAACGATCATTATCATAAAATTTGATATTCTGATCAAGGGGAATTAGAAGGGGTTTATAATGGATTAGATCGATGCTAGATAACATATCCATTATAAACTTTTATTGGCTTAACACCAGACCCTTGTCATTTCTGGAAATCTCAAGTCCCAAATAGTATTTGGCTTGACCTAAGTCTTTGATGCTACACTTAACATGTAAATCCTCCTTCACAACGGTAATAAAATCAGTATGGTTTCCTGTTAACAAAATATCATCACGTATACAATAGCAACCGTAAAATGATCCTCCTGCTGATGAACAAACAAAGCGTAATCTGTTAAAGATTGCTTAAAATCAATCTCCAATAAAAAATCAGATAACTTTCTATGCCTGCATTGTTTTCATCTAAAGATAGGCCAGTTCTAGACGAGACAATTGCCATGATAATCTTGATAGTATCTAACTGAAAGATAGGCTAGTTCTAGACGAGACAATTGCCATGATAATCTTGAGTATTCAAGTAATCACTAAGTCATTCACTCTCTCCCACTGGGCACACAGACATGAATTGGCATCAGGTTTGACATAAGATCCGTTCATTATGACAAACTTTTTTCTAGCATTTCGAGAGATTTGCATTGATCGACTTCATGGCGCATAGTTATCAGGTCCAGTTAATTTCTTAGCAATTAACAATAAACCTGGATGATCGTTATTATGAATGAACAACTGACGCGAATTCTTATCTAAAATATCTGGATTAAACATATGATCATTCATTTTTGTAGAATGGTGTGTGTCTTTACCATTCAGATCCGTATTTAAACTAACATCATCATCATCATAATCGGAACAACGAATATGTATGATCTCAACAATTAGACAAATTGAACTATAAACACTCGATACAATCGTAATAACCTCTACGATTTGTAATTCAACAAGTAATCTCAATAAAAAACATATAAACTTGTGAAATAAGATGAAAATTTGATGAAACATGTTAGAAAAAGCTTGAATCTGAACTGAAAAGCTTGAATCAGAACTGTAACAATGGCGTTCACACTTGTAATCACAAAGGAACGAATCAAAAATGAAGAAACTACGAAAAAGCTTGAATCTAAACTGAAAAGATTAAAACAGAACTGTAATAATGACGTTCACACTTGTAATCACAGAGAAACAAATCGAAACAAGGAAACTACGAAAAAATCAACATCTATGCATCACGATTGATTGAAAATAATCAGGAGAGCTCTGATACCATATTAGAATTAGGTAATCTATTTGTGCATGAACATAAATATATGGAGAAAAAAATGAACTAACTGTATTAATCACCGAAAATGTTGATGTTACAAAAAAAGTGACAAATGCTTTATACAAACTCAGTATTTATAGAGTAAACCAGTCAACTCACGGTTTACCAAACTTCTAACAAACTTACAGCTATCACTTAATACCAGATACATTCCAATAAATTCTTATGAACTTATGACTCCAAAGCATGACTGATATAGGCTTTATGTTGAGACTCGAGGCTCATCACAACAGCTAGATGAGTACTTGTATATGTACTCGTAATTAAACTCAACACGTATAATCATTAGTTAAACTAAACTCAGTATATATAATTATTATTTTATCTTTCAAAACAAAGTACACATTATTCTGTCAAAAAAAGTACAAATATTATGGTATGTGAATAAAATATAAAATATGTGGTTTATGTGTAAATTATGCAAACTAGTAAAGAAAATTTTTTAAATAAATTATTTCAGATTGACGAGTCCGTATAAGATTTGAGTTATGATATGTGACAATCGGGCCATCAGTTGAGACGCGACCCATAAAAGACGATTACACGAAAAATGGATTTGACGATATTAATTAAAAAAAGGAATTAAGTGGAGTATGTGAAAAATGTGTTATGTTAAGAGTCTCATGTGACCCTATGATTATTTGAATAAAAATATGTAAAGTCATATCATTATTTGAATTATTGGTTGTTCGATAAATGTGAAAAGTAGTTATAAATAGAGTTTAAATATAAAAATTTACGGATATGAGATTTGATTGATTGTCATTATGTGAATATATGTTATTTGACCCCTGCGTGGTTGAATTTGTGATTGTGGGATTTTTAATTATTTTTAAATGATTTATTAAGTAAAATGATTTTATGAGTTTTGTTTTTATTTTTGAGTTTTATCTTGTAAAATTCGTATAAAGTAAACTGTATGCTAAAAAATTATTTTAAAAATATGTGGAGAAATCTAATTTCGTAATATATATTTTAAAAATAAAAATTTAATTATAATTGAACTATTATTTTGGATTTTCTAAATTATAAGCTCGATTTTCAGCATTTTGCTTAAAGAAAATTCAAAAACAAAAAAATGATAAATTTACCCTTTTACCCCTGTAGCTTCAGCCCTATAAACCCACTTCTCTTTTTCATTTCTCTGCTGGAACTCTCTCAACATTTCATTCTCTCTCTAGCTTTTGGTGCTCTCTCTTCAATATCTCTCTCGTTTTTAGTCCGTTTTTCGATCCGAGACCATGTTTGTGCTTCGTATTGCATCCTCTACAACCTATGTACTTGCATGTACGTATTGGTTCAAATTTTTTTAAGACCCATTTCGGTCTTGAGCTAATTTTCGAGTTTTAAGCTTGAATTTTTGGTGACGAATACTTGATTGGGTTGATTGTGCACGATTAAGGTGAGACCCGTGAATGAAAACCCATAATTGGGCACCTCTGGGTCGAACCGCCGCCGGTAATGAACTCCGGTTAACTGGTGGGGATGATGATGTTCTTGAGTCTGATTTTACCTCATTTTAATTCATGAATTTTAATCCTAAATTCGTATTTTTGAATAAGATAAAGATTTAGAAATTTTAATTTGGATTCTTGATTTTTAATTCGTTTCTGGATGATTAATTTGTATACGTGATTTATTGAGATATGTATTTGATGATATAGAGTTGCATGTATGATTTATGAATTTTCAGATTCTATTTAGGTTTATTATTTGAATTTCATTTTGATTATGGCGGAATATGAGGATTATAGTTTGAGTCTTGATTACTTTTATATATGATTATCGGGTTGTGTGTTTAATTGGGAAGAATGATGTTGTGAATTAATTTGCGTAACTACAATAAAAATTAGTTAAATTTAAGTCGCTTAACTTATTCGGTTTGGTGATAAGTGATATTTATAAGTTGATTATGTGCTTTACTTGTAAGTATGAAATCGAAATTAAGTATTGTAGGGAAAATTATTGCTTAGTAGATTATGATGCATAATTGGATGTTGGGTTGGGTTGAGTTTTGTGAGTAGTTCGGTATATATTTGATATGTAGTGTGCGATTTCTTGTTTTGTGGCTAGCAAGTATCTAATAGTCCTTGTGTATTTATTTTGGGCAAACAAATATAATTATTGGTTGGTGGTTTGATGTTGTGAAATAATGGGATAGACTATAAACGTATAGGTCATGCTGAATTTTCGGGAAAATTGCAATAGTACCAAAGGCTTTATAATATGAAACTAAATGTGCTTTTGGTGTATTAGTGAAAAGATACTTATATGAGTCTGTGACGGAAAGTATGTTACGTATATTTGAGTAAACTTGATTACATGTGTATCTGATTATAAGAAAATATGATGCAAGTGAAGATACTAGTTATACAAGATATAGATGTGATTACGTGTGTACGTGAACGAACATTGTGGTTAAATGATATATGTAAGACTCAATCTGTTAAAGCGAAAGGGGTAGATTAAGTTAGACGTTCGGAGTCGAAGGTCAAGTTTTATATAAGATATTAAAGTAGTGTCTTTTATTTTGTGTAGAAACGATACGTGAGAACGTGAAGTATATCAAAGAAAAGAAAGTTATAGAAAGTTACGAGAGTTAAGATGGTCAAGCTTTGTAAGGGTCGGAAAGTGAAGACATTCAGATTAGGAAAAGAAAGGAATTTCTAGGTGGCAGTAACTCGATCTCTGTGAAAAGGAAAACATTTGAGGCAAGTAAATTTGCCCTTTCTTATAAATGCTAAATGAGAATGAAATGATAGAGAAATTGTTTATGTTATGAAATGATAAAGAAAATGATACTGGTGATCCTGCTATTTGATCTTGTTAATAAACCCTTGTTAATAAACCCTGTTGTTAGCCTGATTCTTTTCAGATACGCTTACCTTGTTTCATAATGGTATCTTATTTCTTTTAAATATTCATATTCTGTATACTCCCTGATGAATCATTTTCCCTATTAATGTCTTTTTCGACCTAGATCCCCATATTGATAGTAATTACGCTTTATTGACATTCCTACCTTGAAATAGCCTTGCTTAGTGTACATTGTTAATACCTATGCTTATCCTTGATAAATCCCTAACGTGTGTTTCCTTTCGTATACCTTTGTTTATCCCACCTGAATTCTTGAAATGAAACTAAGAATGATTTTCGACTTGAAAGAGTCCAAATGACTTCAAAGGTTGGTAAATGTTTTAAAACGGAGTTAAGTTTTAAAAGTACTATGAATTTCCAATATAAAGGTTTTCAATGAAATCCTAAAGATTGGATAATAACGTAAGATTCTAGCGGGGCTAGTCCAGTTGTGTAAGAGGCTAGCGGGGCCAGTCCAACATTATAGGCTGAAATAATGCCGTAGGTACCATTATGACCGGATGTAGGCCAGTACGGGCTGATCATCTGTATTATAAATACAAGATGGATAATCCAATCAAGGATCCTATATTGTTAAAAATGAAAGTAAAGATTTTTAATTGTGCGATAAACACTACTCATTGCATTTTGATTTGAAATTTATTCATATTAGTTCTTAAAGTGTGAGAACTCATTTTAGAACCCTATCTCTGAATCTTAAAAATTATATATACAGAACTTGAACCTTGAATACCTGGAATCCCTATTTTGAAATCCTTTCCTAGATATTCTTAAGCCATTGCCACCTAGTATATTGAGAATAAGCTTTCTATTTATATTCTAATATTTAGAACTATTTACTAGTTACTTGTTGAGCCCTTTTAGCTCATTTATTTGTGTTGATCTAACATTGACAGTTAAGCAAAAAGATGGCGAGATTTAGGCGTTCAGCTCAGGTAGAAGCTTTGTGAGGGGATCAGTGTTAGTCTTTTAGATTCTCAGATACATTTGGGTTATCTGGCACTTCCAAGTCGGAATTGTAAACTTTAAATTTTTAAAGGTTGTAAAAGTTTAAATTATTGGTTGGTAGATGTATCTTATTTCATACCTTATCCTATATCGATCCTTGTAACTTTTCGGGGGTTTTATTTTATTTAATGTCACATTTTATATTATATAAGGTATCGTGGGTCTTCAATCTTAACTCTGGATTTGAGGGCGTCACAAGTTGATATCAGAGTTACAGGATTAGGTCCCTGAAATAAGTAAGGTTAAAAAGGTTATAGATTAAGGATATAAGTAATAAAGAGTGTTCAACTCATATAGAGTTTAGTTAAGATTATCGGAAATAGTCTCGGGAGTTAAGCTTGTTCCAAGGATTATGATGGCTCTAGGTTTAAGATAACCCTCATCAGTTTTACGTCTTTACGCGCTATATCTTATATCAGGCTTCTGACAGCAGCAATAATGTCGGTTCAGACAAAACTCTCACACCCCGGACACTTCGCCTGGCGATTCACCTTTAGCGTCCGATCATGAGCGTGATTCTGATTTTACTCCAATGATGTTATTGTGCGCAAACTTGCTCAGTCAACTACTGAGGCCCTTGTATGGTCAATTATATATGCTTTGGAGACTTGTTATGCCATGTTGAGGTTGTTACGTCTATTAGGAATGTTCTCTCGAATACTAATGGATGTGGTACCACTGATACTGTCCGAATTCTACCAATTCTTTAAGGTATGTATATAGACCACTCATGTGATTGGGATATGATATTAGACCAACATTCGGAATGTAGAATCTTAGTGGATCAGATGTCATATGATGCTAGGTAATGCGCAGTTATTTATAAAAGTGAATGGATGTTTTGGATTGATCGTATTAATTAGTTGGCTTGTTGATGTCTTCATGAAGGATCATCTGTTATAACCGTTTTGGGATAAAACTAGAGGATCTGTGAGGTTTGAAAGCTGAAAGTGGAATAAGTTAAGTATGACTCGTTAAAAAGGAAATTAAATAGTCCGTTTAGATATCAAACTGCCACTTTAGATTTTTTATGGTTAGAGCCCTTATGGGTAAGAGTTGGTGGTGGTTAGGAATAAATTTCAAATCTCATCCTCTTCTGACCTCCGGGTAGTCGTTATTGTATTTCCTTTGGAATTTGTTACCTTGGGCGCATAACCATATTTTCATATACCCACATACCATATAACCTTAATTCATAATATTCTGTTTGATATAACTAGTCTATATTCCTGCTCAATTAGTACCTATGTACCACTATAGCCTTCCAAAATCATTGTTACTTGTCATAAATACCTCTATCTTATTATCAACCGATAATAGCAAGCGACTTATGTAGTAATAGGGCTACATAAATTAAATCTTTACGCTCGAATTTATAAAATATTTGAAATGCTTAAGTTATACATTTTGTTTTCCAGAATGATAGCATATCGCTTAATAAGTTGCTTGTTTGCTCACCAGAAAGATAGAATCCAAATGGAGTCCCAAAATAGTAAATACTTCTTGAACCACTAATACTGAAAGTCAAGGTTGAGCTGATTTTTTTTATTGTAACCCAGATTTTATACCTACCCTGACATCAACATCAATCCCTGTAAGTTGTAAGCCTTAAACCCTATATAATTTCAGGGCATTGATTAAAGTCAAGCTTGGTTTAAGAGAATGAGAAGGTCATTGTACAGGTAAAATGAGAAGCTTGGTTTAAAGAAGCTTGGTTTAAAAGCTGAAGTAAATTGATGTTGAGGATTATTTAAGGTCTTTGTGAGAAAAGATATTGTGTCATTACAAGGATTAACGGATTTGTACTTAGGGTAGAATTTTCCTGAATTTATGAAAGATCAAAAGACAAGCGGATTCTTAGAAGTGAAACCATAAATGAGAATGGTTGATAATGAGATCTAGTTTACTAACTCGATTAGGTTCATGCAAGAGTCTGTGATTATAAATAGTAAGGAAACCGAGTAGTATTGAGGAAGCTTTAGACTTAATTAACAGTGAGGTAGAAAGTCTGAATTAATGGAAGATGAAAGGAGATGTTAAGAAAAGACATCGAAATAAAGAAAGGGGAAAGTAAACAAGAATGGAAGATGTAATTCAGGGTTGTAAAGGAACATTCTAGAAAATGCAACAAGCTAATTATTTGTTTTGAAGAAGCTTGTTCAGAAAGTAAATGTTCTTAGAATTATTGGATCCCCACTAACACCAGCAACTCCAGTGCCATATAGAGTAAAGGTTTTTAATATAAATGTGAAGATAAGGATGAAGAGTTTAAATATGAGTACAGGAAATATTAGTTGTGAATTATTTTTAAGCAAAAGTGTTAATGAATTCTGGAGTTATTAAATCTTTTATTTATCTAAGAATTTTGTTGAAAGTTGAAATGTGCTACCCCACCCTTTAGAACCCAATTTGGTTATTGAAGAGGCTAATAATGATAAAATATGTCTGCAGAATTTGTTTCGATTGCGATATTGAGATATAAGTTGTCATTTCTTAGCAGACTTTATACCTTTTAAGATATAAAGATTTGATGATATTTTAGGAAAGAACTGGTTAGCGGATTACGACCCAGAAATCGAGTGCAAGAGTAAGGAATTAAAATATTGAAAGTCAAGGAAAATGAGGATATAATATTTCGAGGACAAAACAAGAAAAAAGGTCTCTGACAATGAATCAAGTGGAAAGATTATTAAATCAAGGGGTACGAAACTTATCTAGCTCATGTGGTAGATGTTAATAAAGTATCGTCCAATATGGAAGAGATTAATGTTGTTATCAAACTTTCTGATGTATTTCCTAATGAGTTACCGGGATTTCCACTGGATCGAGAAGTATCCACGATTGATTTGGCAACTGGAACGGAAGCAGTCTCGGAAGCCCCATTTCGGATGGCATCGATTGAAATAAAAGAGATAGCGACATAATTATAATAGTTACTGGATAAAGGAGTTACTCAACCAAGTTTATCATATTGGGATTCACAAGTGTTATTTATCAATAGGAAAGACTAATGTATGAGATTGCGCATAGATTATTGCGAGATGTATAAGTTGACCATTGAGAATAAGTATCCTTTACCGCGAGTCTAAGATCTCTTTATCTAGTTAAAAGAAGCGAGATGTTTCACGAAAATTAACTTGATATCCGGCTATCAGCAATTAAAGATTGAGGCAGAAGCTATTTCTAAGACGACATTTTGCATTGTTAGGCCCGTAATCAACTGTAAAGGGGTGGGAGGTGAATACAGTTTATGCAAACAATTTGATGAAGCATTAACAGAATCAACAGTTTTTATATTAACAGGTAAAAACTTATTACAAATGTACTCTCTCAAAAGGATGGACAATTATCCTTGAGAGCCGCTAGGTTATGAGAATGATATAACAATGTTCACAATGCTAATAGCATGAACCTAATTTGTGCTTTATATAGAGCACAGTTACACAATCAATAAGGAATCCTATTATATTACAATAAGGAACCCTATTACATATCCATGTATGATTGCTTCTGAGATAAAATCCTTCACCGCCTTGAATTCCTGCTTTCATTTTCCTCCTCGAATATCTACTGATGTGACAAATTATGATGACATCATCTGCTGATCATCAAGTACAAATATAAGTATTGATGATGTCACTCTTCAGTAAATACTGATATAAGTCTTGATAAGAACTTTTGATAGTATCTGTCCAGATATCATCAATTATATCTAACAGTGTCCCCCAACTTTTGCATTATTAAAATTTGTACGAGTTCCGATTGATAATGTCAAAACTATCTAAATGCAGTAATCAAGTAAACATATTCATTCTTACTTCAGTAAATATCAGACTTTACTCTTCATTTTGAACTCTAACACAGTCTGGAAAATCTTCAAGAAATTTCCTCAGCAGATTTTCTTCCATTACATCCAAATACCATTTCATCCTCTGTTTGTGTTCTTTCAGTTCATTAGTTGATTCATCATTCCGATAGATGGCAGCCCTGAGATCATGTAACTTTGAATTTTCAAGAGATAGATCATCCAGTTCTAGAAATCCAACTTTCTTTCCATCAGGATTAAAGGTTAAAACTTTATTCCCTAGACTCATTTCTATCTTGGCTCCTCCAATAGGCATATCAACAGTATATCCAATTTGATCAATGTACTTCAGAATGTAGTTAGATTTATAAGGCATTCCTCTCTACTTTAACCGTATCAGGTTCTTTATAATTGCAGACCATCTGGCAGTTACATGATTGGTTACCTTGAGAATTGTAGCAATAAGTTCCAATTCCTGCCATTGTATGTCTCTTAATTGTTCTTGAGTCAACCATAATTTTCTCCCAGACTCCAGAAAATAAAACATTTTTTCTCCTACAAGATCAATAACAATTTGAACTGATACGATCTTCTGTAAGTCTTCAAGCATCATATTGTCTCCAATTTCTGTCAGATTAGCATGCTACCTTAGAATTAAAGCATCTCCTACATATGGATCAACATTTAACCTTCCCATGCCACTTGTGATTCCAGGTTTTCTAGCATGAGAACTTCCACTGTAAATCTTCTTGAATGTTTCAGAAGAATCTCTTCTAGGTGTCGGTTTCTTGCTTCCCCATAGTAGCTTCTTCTTCTCTTCAAGAGCAAATTCTGGCTTATCAGAGACTATGTTTTCAGAATCAATTTTTGATAATGTTAGGAATATGTTGTGTACTTGATGATAAGCTAAACAAAACATCCTAGTAGATTTAACTTAGTGAATTTTGTAGCACCCGACAGATAATCAATTATAGTCCTGACGGATGATTCAATATAGTCCCGATGGATGACTAATTGATATCCACCGGGTGAGTAGCTTATGTAACAATAAATAATGTAGCACATTTCTACAAACAACTTTGTATAGATTATGTAGTAGCTTATGAATCATGTAGACTGCTAGTAGATGCGCAGAACAGGTTGATTAAATGTAAATATGAGATGTCTTGTAATTCTGCACAAATGAAATGGAGTCAAGTGATAAATGGCTACCCGACGGATGATTAACAAAGCTACCCGACGGATGATCAACAAGGCTACCCAACGATAACAAGCATGTACCCGACGGATGATCAACAAGGCTACCCGATGGATAACAAGCATGTACCCGACAGATGATCAATTCAAATATCTGTTGACAGTGACAACACATTCACATGCGTCGAGTATTTGCAAAAGGAATGTGGCATCCTATTTAGCTGGGTTTTTTAGAACAAAGAAGCATCCCCATTTCCATGCTATTATGAAGATATTCAAAGATGTTGGAATAGAGTAGTGAAGCAGCATGGTATTAGACTTGATAGGTTTTGTTTTATTATCTTTTCTTATTACTATGTAATCTTGGTGATATATAAACCAAGAGTAGCAAGTAGAACAAAAACAAGACTAAGAAAATACATTCTCAGAGAAACAATTGTAAGCTGAATCCTGTAGCATTTCTCTGTAAGTTTAGTTGTTCATATTTGTAAGCAGCTGTGAGCTATTCAAGCTTCACAGGGTTCTCTTGATATATATATATATATATGGTGGATACATTCAAATCCACCAGAAAGTTTTAAAGACTTGTATTTTTATTACTTGTGTTTTGATTTCTATAATTCTTTCATTCCGCACCTTGCAAATCAAACACTTATATATTATCAAGTTAGAATCATTTTTCATAAATCTCAAAAAGAAGCCAGAATTACATTCAACCCCCCTTCTGTAATTCTTGTTGTATTGTTAGGGAATAACAATTGGTATCAGAGCAAGCTCTTGAAGTACAAAGAGTTTAAATATCACAACAAAATAGTAAGATAAACAAGAAGGATGTTGGAGTCAAAATTCCATTTCTGGATAAAGACAATTATCATCACTGGAAGGTGAAGATGCACCTACATCTTCTTTCTCAAGATGAAGCCTATGTTGATTGCATAGAGAGAGGTCCTCACATTCCAATGAGAGCTGCTACTGGCAATGAGCCTTCAGTCCCCAAGCCTAGGCATGAATGGTCAGAACCTGATATTGAGCAAGTCAGGAAGGACAAAAAGACCATGAATATTTTATTTAATGGAGTTGATGGTGAAATGTTTGACAACATCATCAATTGCAAGACAGCGAAGGAGGTTTGGGACACCATCCAAATTATCTGTGATGGTGCTGAGCAAGTTAGAGAAAACAAGATGCAGCTGCTAATTCAGCAATATGAGCATTTTCATTGTGAAGATAGTGAGTCTCTCACTGACATTTTTAGTAGATTTCAAAAACTACTAAATGCTCTGAAGTTGCATGGAAGAGTCTATCAGACAAAAGACTCCAATCTCAAGTTCCTTAGATCTCTTCCAAAGGAATAGAAACCAATGATAGTCTCATTGAGAAATTCTCAGGATTACAAGGAGTTAACCTTGGAGAGACTGTATGGCATCCTGAAAACTTATGAGCTTGAAATAGAGCAAGATGAGAGGATGGAGAAAAGAAGGAAGAAAGCCAGTGCTGAGTTAGAGAAAGAGAAAGAGGTGAAGGTAGAAGCTGTTAAATCTACTACAAAGGTCTGTGAAAACAAGGGCAAGGGGCTGGTAGCTGAGAATGAAGATTCTTTGAGCCAAGATGATATGGATGATATTGATGAACATCTTGCATTTCTTTCCAGAAGATTTGCCAAGTTCAAGTTCAAGAAGAACTTTGGAGCAGCTAAGCCAAGTAGAAACATGGTGGATAAATCAAAATTCAAGTGTTTCAAATGTGGCTTAGCAGGGCATTTTGCTAGTGAGTGTAAAAAGTCATATTCCAGTAAAAAGAAGTTTGAGCCTGTGGATTATAAACAGAAATATTTTGAATTGCTCAAATAAAAGGAAAGGGCTTTCATTACACAAGAGAATGACTGGGCAGCAAATGGATTGGATGAAGATGAAGATGTCAGCTATGTCAATCTAGCCCTTATGGCCAAGTCTGATGAAACAGAAATAAGTTCTTCAAGTAATCAGGTAATCACCACTAACCTAGCACATTTATCTAAAGCTGAGTGTAATGATGCTATCAATGACATGTCAACTGAATTATATCATTTGCGTGTTACACTTAAGTCACTCACTAAAGAAAATGCTAAAATTAAAGAAAACAATTTGTTTTTAAGTGAGAGGAATAATGTGCTAGAATCTCAGTTTATTGAATTCAAAAAATTGAGAATTGAGTGTAAGATTGCTAAGGATGAATTAACTGAGTCCTTGAAGAAAGAAGAGATTTTGAAGAAGCAGCTTGAACGAGAACGGGAGGTGATTAAGGCATGGAAATCATCTAGAGATGTTCATGCTCAAATCACCAAAGTTCAAGGCATTGAGTCCTTTTGTGATGCAGCCTGGAAAAAGAGTAAGGAGAAGTTGTAATCCAATTTGGTTGAAGGATTGCTAACAGATGTGGACTCGACGGATGATTAGAGTCATCCGTCGGATAACCAAAAGGATTATCCGTCGAGTGACATAAATCCTCATTCGTCGGCTGCGAGCAAACCTGTAAGCAAAGCCAAGCTTGCCAAGTTAAATGAGAAATATGGATCAGTTTCCAAAAACTTTGTTCCAGTAGAATCAAGTCAAGTGAAGAAGGAGAAGAAAGTGAATGTTGGTCATCTGTCTATCAAGCAATTGAATGACATATTAGAAAAGATAGAGGTTAAAACATAAATTAAAAAGAAAAATAATAGAAATGGGAAAGTAGGGATTAATAAACATAACAACTACACACCTGATAAGTATGTTCTAAGAAAAATCTGTGTTAAGTGTGGTAGTGTTAATCATTTGTCGGTTAATTGCAAACTTGCCATGCCTACTCCCATATCTGTACCCTCTCCTTTTCCCAACATGAATGTCATGCCTTCTGTGCCTATGAATGCTATATCTGCACATAATATGAATGCACAATTTTCTAATATGCCATTTGCACCTAATCCTTATTATGTTGCATTTAGTATACCTCAAATGCCATTTAGCATGCCTTACTGGAATAACATGTTTGCAAACAACATGCCTTTTCCTGTCAATCAAAATGTGCATGATAATTCTATTTTAATGATTGGTTTCAAAGGTCCAACTCAAATGACTAAGGATGAATCAGATATCCACAAGTCAAATGAAATTAAACCTAAGAAACCAAAAAAGAAAGCTAACAAGGAAGGACCCAAGGAAACTTGGGTACCAAAATCAACTTGATTTGGTTTTGTTATGTGCAGGAAAACGGAAAGAATCTGTGGTATTTGGATAGTGGTTGTTCAAGATACATGACTGGAGTTCTACCCTGCTCACAAAGTTCAAGGAGAGAGTTGGCCCAAGTATTACTTTTGGAGATGACAGCAAGGGTTATACTGTGGGATATGGCTTGATTTCATAAGACAATGTCATTATTGAGAAGGTTGCCTTAGTGAATGGTCTCAAGCACAAAGAAGCCTTGTTACTTAGTGAATTTCATCATTGCTTGTTGAGTATCAGCCAGCTTTGTGATAAAGGCAATTCAGTAACCTTCAATTCAGAAGCCTGTGTTGTGACTAACAAAAGGAGCAACAAAGTGGTTCTCACTGGAGTGAGAAAAGGAAATGTGTATCTAGCTGACTTCAACTCATCAAATGCAGAATCTGTTACTTGTCTTCTCAGTAAAGCAAGTCAAGATGAAAGTTGGTTGTGGCACAAGAAGTTATCCCATCTAAACTTCAAGACCATGAATGAACTTGTCAAGAAAGAACTGGTTAGAGGTATTCCTCAAGTGGAGTTTTCTAAGGATGGACTATGTGATGCCTGCCAGAAAGGAAAGCAGATTAAAGCATCATTTAGAAAGAAGCTTGTTTCAGCAATTGAAGAACCTTTGCAACTGCTACATATGAATTTGTTTGGACCAGTCAATGTGTTGTCCATCTCAAGGAAAAGATTTTGCCTAGTAATTGTAGATGATTTCTCAAAGTTCTCTTGGACATATTTCTTAAAGTCTAAAGATGAGGCTAGTGAAATCATCATCAATCACATAAGGCAAGTCAACAATCATCTTGACTTCAAGGTTAGAAGAATCAGGAGTGACAATGGGACTGAGTTCAAGAACTCTATTATGAGAGCATTTTGTGAAGAAAATGGAATTATGCATGAGATTTCAGCAGCAAGAACTCCACAACAAAATGGAGTAGTGGAAAGAAAGAACAGATCACTTATTGAAGCTGCAAGGATAATGCTTGAAGAATCAAAGTTACCAACATATTTTTGGGCTGAAGCTATAAATACTGCTTGCTACACTCAGAATATTTCTTTGGTCAATCAAGCAAAGTGCATGACACCATATCAATTGTTCAAGAACAAGAAGCCAACCCTAAATTTTCTTCATATATTTGGCTGCAAATGTTATATCTTGAGAAATCAGACTGATCAACATGGGAAGTTTGATGCTAAAGCAGATGAAGAAATTTTTGTTGGATATGCTGTGAGAAAAGCATATAGAGTCTACAATCTTAGAACCAACATTGTTATGGAATCAATACAAGTTGTGTTTGATGATAAAAAGATTGAAGGACTGCAAGATGAAGAGTCTCATGAAAGTCTCAAATTTGATAATATGGAGATGATTAGTGATGACAGTGATGATGAAAGTGATCAAGAAAGAGTATCAAAGGATAATGCAGAAAAATCTACCGCCAATAAAGCACAAAATTCAACATCTGTCGAGTTGCAAAATGCTTCATCCGTCGGGAGACAATCTTCCTTATCCGTCGGGAGATAATCAGCTTCATCCATCGGAACTCAAAATGCACCATCTGTCGGGTCATCAAAAGAAGCTGAAAGTCAGAATAGATCACTTATAGAAAGTTCCCATTTTTTAAATTAAAGATCCATGAACTCAGGGGGAGTTTTTAATAATCAAAACTCAGTTACACATCAAGACAACAATGAGGCCTCTTCATCTAGAACTAATCTACCTCAATAAAGAAAATGGACAAAAGATCACCCCTTTGAGCTCATCATTGGTGATGCATCTTCTAGAGTTCAAACAAGGAGAGCAACTCAAGAAGAATGTCTATATAGCAGCTTCCTATCTAAGGAAGAACCAAAGAAGGTAGAAGAAGCTTTGTTGGATCCTGATTGGATTTTAGCTATGCAGGAGGAGTTAAACCAATTTGAAAGGAATAAAGTATGGAAGCTGGTACCCAAGCCTAAAGGAAAGAATCCAATTGACACCAAATGGGTATTCAGAAACAAGATGGACGAGAATGGCATAGTGGTCAGGAACAAAGCTAGATTGGTTGCTAAGGGCTACTGTCAACAAAAAGGAATAGATTTTGATGAAACTTTTGCTCCTGTTGCAAGACTTGAAGCCATCAAAATTTTCTTAGCCTATGCAGCCCATGCCAATTTCAAGGTCTATCAAGTGGATATCAAGAGTGCTTTTCTAAATGGAGATTTGGAGGAGGAAGTCTATGTCAGTCAGCCTCCTGATTTTGAAGATCCAAATTTCCCAAATTTTGTCTACTATCTTTTGAAAGCACTCTATGGACTGAAGCAAGCACCTATAGCCTGGTATGACACTTTATTAAAGTTCCTTTTGGAAAATCACTTCACAAGAGGTATTGTGGATAAAACTTTATTCTTTAGAAATGTTAATGGCTCTAGTATACTTGTTCAAATTTATGTAGATGACATTATATTTGGCTCTACAGATGAAAAACTTTGCAAAAAGTTTGCCAAATTGATGCAAAGTAAGTATGAAATGAGCATGATGGGAGAACTAACTTACTTTCTTGGCTTACAAGTTAAGCAAGTTAGTGATGGAATATTCATTAGTCAAACTAAATACATTCATGATCTTTTAAAGAAGTTTGATCTAATGGATTGTACATCTGCAAAAACTCCCATGGCCACTACAACTAAGCTTGAATTAAACACTACTGAAAAGTCTGTGGATATTTCAAGTTATAGAGGCATGGTTAGCTCACTTCTGACTTAACAGCTAGTAGACCAGATATAATGTTTGCTACTTGTTTATGTGCTAGATTTCAGGCTGATCCTAGAGAATCTCATTTAGTAGCCATAAAGAGAATTTTCAGATATCTCAAGAAAATACCAAAATTGGCATTTGGTACCCTAGAGATTCTGGTTTTGATCTAACTGGTTATTCAGATGCAGATTATGCAGGTTGCAAAATAGACATAAAAAGTACAATAGGATCCTGTCAATTTCTAGGGAACAAGCTTGTGTCCTGGTTCAGTAAAAAGCAAAATTTAGTCACTACTTCTACAGCTGAAGCTGAATATATAGCTGCTGGCAGTTGTTGTGCATAAATTTTGTGGATGAAAATTCAATTGTTAGACTATGGTCTACAAGTGAATAGGATTCCCATTTTATGTGATAACACAAGTACAATTGCCATCACTGAAAATCCAGTACAGCATTCAAGGACAAAGCACATAGACATCAAGTACCACTTCATAAGGGAACATGTGATGAATGGTACTGTGGAGCTTCATTTTGTTCCAAGTAAAAAGCAGCTTGCAGATATCTTTACCAAGCCACTTGATGAATCCACCTTTTCAAGGTTGGTAAGTGAGTTAGGTATGCTTAATTTTTCATGAATCATTTTAGATATTTGTGCAAGTTATGATGTAGCCAGAAATTTAATTGACTTTTCTGTTTTAGATGAAATTTTGGCCAAGTCAAAATTTACATCCCGACGGATGATCATTATCCATCGAGTTTGATCATCCGTCGGAATACAATTTGTCAATAAAATAAATTATATTTCTGGAATATTTTATAACTCGACGGATAAATGATTTATCCTCATCCTTCGAATTGTCTCAATCCTAGCCGTTAATTCTCTGAATATTATCCATCGAGTATACTTACAGTGTATAAGCTTGACACGACGGATAAGTGACAGAATTTCTACAGTTTATTTATTTTTAAACGGCTATTTTGGGAAATTCTTATTGGTTACTTTATTTTACTTTATCATTTTTGTCAGTTAATTTATGAGATAGTATAAAAGCAAATTCACGTTTATTCATTACTTTTATCATTCTCAAGATTCAATTGCTCTAATTTCTTTCTTCTCAAAAGCAAACTCTCTATGTACAAATTCCAAACCTCTAACAATGGCACCTGTAGTGAAAATCATGTCTCAAACCGGTTATATCTATGAGAAAAACAACTTCTCAGCCTTGGTGAACAAGGAGATTCAGTTGTCTGGTGACTATCATAAAATGATGGATTTTGTGAAGAACTGCAAACTCAACTATGCCATGCTAGAATCACCCATCATTTACTGTGAGGTTGTTGAAGAGATATGGAAAACTGCAGTATACAACTCGACAGACAAAACCATCACATTCACTCTGGAAGGTAAGCAATTTTGCGTAAATAGTGATATTGTTAAAGCATGCTTCAAGATTCCTGATAATACTGTAACTGCATCACACACAGACACTGATATTTTTAATATGCTTAATTCCATGGGCTATGCACTCTCTACTTCTAAATTAAGTGAAATTAGGAGGTTGGGTCTTAGGAAAGAATGGAGTTATTTGTGTGATGTGGTAACTAAAGTGTTTTCTGGTAAGATTAGCAACTTTGATTCTATCAACATTTCTATGCTTTACATGCTAGTTACTGATAAGTACTTTAATTTCAGTGATTTGGTTTTGTTTGAGTTAGGCTATAAGTTAGGAGAGATCAATAAGAGAGGTAAAAGTGTATACTATGCTAGATTCTTTATGACGCTTGCTAACCATCTTATTGAGAATATTGTGATTGAGAACCCAACCAACAAGCTGAATTGTTGGGTTCAAGAAAGAAGAATAATTGCAGATCTTAATAGAGCAGATCATCACAAAAAGGTACCATTATTATATTTTCCAATAATGGAGGGACCTCAGGTAAGTGAGGTAATTTCTACTTTCTCTACTCTTCCAACCTCACACATTTCTTTGCATACAAGTGTAGCTATGGTATCCGTGCCAATGACCAAACAGATACCTACCCAAGCTACCAAGCCAACAAAAGTTTCTAAATCCAAAGTTAAGAAAGCCCTCGCTGATTTCTTTCAAAAGAAATCAGTTGTAAAATCCACTAAAGCCAAAGAGGTTAGTGTGAAGGTGGGCAAGAAAGCTGAGGGACAGGGTGAAAATCAAAGAAGCCCTAAGGATAAGGTTGGAGAGGTGAGTTTTTCCCAGCCTAGCCACACTGTAGTTTCTCAACAAACTGCAGTGCCTAAAAAGGATTCAAGCTCATTACTAGTTGCATCCTCCCAAAAGGATGTGACTATTGAACAAAGCTCTCAACCAAGAGCACATGCCAAAAGGGTAAGGGACACAAGCTCACCCTAAACTTATATCAGAATGAAGAAAACAAAAACCCTTGGGGATGCACATGGATCACACACTGTGTAAACTGGTGCTAATGACCTAGTCACTGCACCTTCTCAAAGTCAGGTTGATGTGGCTCCAATAAATGTGGAGTCCCAGCCAAAATCCCTAATAATTGAAGCACCCAATACACCAAATTCTCCCACACACTCATTGGATATTGACATGATACACACATCACTTCCAAATTCTCCATCTTTAACTCTCTTGGAGAAGCCAAAAATCCATGCAAGTGAGCATCATCTTCTAGATGATTTGTTGGCACACTTGCCATTTCTTTCTAAGATTGTTGAGACATCAGTGCCAAAATTTTCATCAATCTGCACAGAGTCTAAAATAGTCTCCACTCCAAACTCAATTATTTTTTTTATCCTGATGGATATCCATCATCCTTCGAGTAGTGATTGTATCCCGATGGATAAGCTTAACATCAGTCATCCGTCAGATAGCCATACTACTAACCCGAGGGATATTCATCATCCGTCGGGTGTCTCTGCACAACTTCAAATTTCTTCAATTCTTACAAGTGCAGAAGACTTAGTAGTAGTGCAATCACTCCTAGGACTGAGGGAAGGGAGTTAATTGAGTGAGAGTCTGGGTTGCTCCCAGGAAAAAGGAGAGGAAAGGAGTGATCCAATGCAGTCCATTTGTTCAGGACTGGCAAAAGTGAGTGAGAGGAGTCCCACCTTAGATGGTGAAGGTGAGGGTGTTAGGGTGGGGAGCCAAGGTGAGACCTTGATGCAAGAAAAGAGAGATAATGAGAGAAATGCAGGTACAGGAGATATAAGTGTGGATGTCATTGAAAGTGAGTTAATGAATGTCCAGGATACAAACAGGGAGGGCCTATCTCAGCAAAGTCAAGCTGTTATAGATTCTACCTTCTTGGATGCTGAGACATTTACTCACCCTGTTCCAGCATATCAACTTCTAGCTGGACAGGGAAATGACAATGCAGAAAGGATGCTAAATTTGGTGCACACCACACAGTCTATGCAAAGAGCAAAGGATGCAATCACAGCTCTGCCTTCTACAACTGGTGATATTGACTATGAGACTGATGGTTCAGAAGATTTCTTTGATGATGAGGATGTAAAAAGTGAAGAAGGGTCATTGGACATAGGGGAGAAGTAGGCCCTAGTTCCAGATCAGGCATGCCATCATGGGCCTTCTCAAAGAAATGTGATGAACACCATTTCAAAACTACACTCATCCAACTTATCAGTCAAACACACTCTGCTCTTCAATTAACAACAAATGCCAGCACCAAGCAGCTTCTGTAAGCACATCTTGCTTCTCTCCAATTATAACAAATGCAAGGCTTCCAACATTTTCAGGATGCCATCTCTATCAAAGGTGAGATTGATCAAATGAAAAGGGATGTCTCTGAAAGGTTGGATGCCAAACTTCCTGAAGCCACAATGATTGACATTAAGAGACATCTTAAGA
Source organism: Apium graveolens (assembly GCF_009905375.1). NCBI lineage: Eukaryota > Viridiplantae > Streptophyta > Magnoliopsida > Apiales > Apiaceae > Apium > Apium graveolens. Next base: position 104,950,928 of record NC_133649.1, on the reverse strand, counting down.
AGAATTCTGATCTTACAACCAAGGTAGATTCCTTGGAGAAAAGAATGACATCAATGGAAGCCTCTCTAACTGCCATCCATCTACATCAGGCACAGCAAACAGACTTGCTTCAAAGGCTAGTGGCAGCATAAACCTCCTCTTCTACTCAACTTGCTGATAACAAAAAGGGGGAGAAAGAAAAAGAAAGCTCAATTATCTTATTCAGTCAAGGGGAATCAAGAAGTGAGGGGGAGCAAAAATTGCTCAATATTCAAGTAAGTAAAGCAATTGTGCCAACAACTATTTTCACAAAGCCACCTGCTAAAGATAGCATAGATCTAATCACAGAAGCAGCAACCAATTTGAGAGCAGCTGAGAAGAAGTAATTGAGTCCAATCAATTGGAAGAAAATTGATGAGAACATCCAGAAGATATTTGGCCTAACACAGAAGCCAGACAAAGTTTTCAATCATCACTCTAAAGTCATAAAAATTTATGTGAATGATATAAGTATGAACTATCTGGAAAGAGGTCAAACTTCCTGCATCAAATCTCCAAAGAAAGATCTCTTCATGAAGGCCAAATGGAACTTCCCTAAGTTTTCAAGCAAGAATCCTATAGATACAGTGTTTGAGACACCAAAGCCAGATGAAAAGAAACTGTTGTCAAGATCTATTGCATTATACTAGGATCTATCTGATTCAGTATTGAAAAGAAGAATTGCTAAAATTTACAGAAATGGTAAGGAGATTTGTGTGGTGGTTGGACACCCACTATTTGTGGAAGCTAAGAAGGAAGAAAAAGAAAAAAATTAGGCTAGAAAATAAGCTAGCTGCTTTGGATGCTAGGAAGCAAAAGTAAAAGAAAGAACAAGCTGTTATCTTGGCCAAGCTTCAAGCTGTAAAAACCACTACAGAACTCCCTGTACAACCAACTATAATCACTGAACCTAAGGATCTGAAAATGTAAGAAGAATCATAGCAGAAAAGAAGATTTAGATACAAGCTCCATTCTAAGAGGAATGTGAACTTTAATGATGAGGAATTGGAAGACCAATTTCCCAAAAAGCCTACAACTACAACTCAGACATCAAAACCCTCAGTGGTATTTGAAGAATTCAAAGTGGTTGAATCAATAAGAAATATTCATGGTGAACCAATTGTTCCTAAGGATGAGCCAGTAGACTTGGATAGTTTACCAATTTTTGAGCTAAATTTACCCATCTTCAAGACAAAGAAGACAAAGACTAGATCTAGCAAGAAAGTGAAGCCTGTATCTCTCAAATCCAAAGCTTTAACCAAATCCCAACCCACAGTAAACAAGGGAGACATGTTGTACATCTGTGACATCAAGGAGTTTTCTGACATCAACCTTTACTTAAATAAATTGGAAGAAGTTAGAGGAATTGATGCTTACAGACATCTTCCTGAAAGACTAGTATTCAAATACAAGGGAGGAAGAGAGTTCACATGGCCACTTCACAGGATTCTCCTAGAAAGCTAATCTGTACTGATAAAGGTCTACTCATCATTCAAAAAGAATTTTGGTTACAATGTGACTGCAAGAAGACAAGTTCTAAAAAAGATTGAGGAGCTAAGGAGTATTAGATCCAAAGATGCACTTCCAAGAACTCTATCTATTCCCTTTACAGGAAAGAGAGTGCATCTAAGGCCCTATTGGCTGATGGAGTTCAGGGATGAAAAAGGTGTTAGAAGATTTTTCAGATTGGAGGACCAATTGAGTATCTCTAGCAATGAGACTCTATTGGAAATGCAAGAAATGCTAGATCTCTCAGAACTGATGAACTTGAATTCCACAGACAACTTCAGAATCAAATTGAAGAAAACAACAAAAGGCTTGGGAAGAAATCCAGAAAATCAAGAAAATAGATCTATCTGCTCAGACTAGAGGAGCATCTTGATAACAATAGTGAGCAATTTCTTTGTGTACTTTGCATTGTTCAACTTTCAGAAAATTTGCAGCACTTATCAGTTTTATCTACTATTTGTCAATCTGTATCCTTAGAATGTTTTGTTATCATCAAGTTTCTCTTAATTTATGTCTACAATTTCAGTAGACATAAATTGGGGGAGATTATTAGGAATATGTTGTGTACTTGATGATAAGCTAAACAAAATATCCTAGTAGATTTAACTTAGTGAACTTTGTAGCACCCGGCGGATAATCAATTATAGTTCCGACGGATGATTCAATATAGTCCCGACGGATGACTAATTGATATCCACCGGGTGAGTAGCTTATGTAACAATAAGTAATGTAGCACATTTCTGCAAACAACTTTGTATAGATTCTGTAGTAGCTTATGAATCATGTAGACTGCTAGTAGATGTGCAGAATAGGTTAATTAAATGTAAATATGAGATGTCTTGTAATTCTGCACAAATGAAATGGAGTCAACTGATAAATGGCTACCCGGCGGATGATTAACAAAGCTACCCAACGGATGATCAACAAGGCTACCCGACGGATAACAAGCATGTACCCGACGGATGATCAATTCAAATATCTTTTGACAACAACAACACAGTCACATGCGTCGAGTGTTTGCAAAAGGAATATGGTAGCCTATTTAGCTGGGTTTTTGAGAATAAAGAAGCATTATCATTTCCATGCTATTATAAAGATATTCAAAGATGCTGGAATAAAGTAGTGAAGCAGCATGGTATTAGACTTGATAGGTTTTATTTTATTATCTTGTCTTATTACTATGTAATCTTGGTGATATATAAACTAAGAGTAGCAAGTAGAACAAAAACAAGACTAAGAAAATATATTCTCAGAGAAACAATTGTAAGCTGAATCCTGTAGCATTCCTCTATAAGTTTAGTTGTTCATATTTGTAAGCAGTTGTGAGCTATTCAAGCTTCATAGGGTTCTCTTGATATATATATATCTCTGGTGGATACATTCAAATCCACCAGAAAGTTTTAAAGACTTGTGTTTTTATTACTTGTGTTTTGATTTCTATAATTCTTTCATTCCGCACCTTGCAAATCAAACACTTATATATTATCAAGTTAGAATCATTTTTCATAAATCTCAAAAAGAAACCAGAATTACATTCACCCCCCTTCTGTAATTCTTGTTGTATTGTTAGGGAATAACAGATAACTCATCTTGAATTAGGTTTGGAGAATTAACAACATGAGCAGTATCACAGGGTTGTGATTGGTTGAATTAAAGCTTCTTCTTTATTAACTTGAGCAATGTCATAGGTTAATTTCAGTTTTTCAGCCCAGTCAGCTACATAAATCTTTCTTCTTTGGTGAGCTTGACTGACTTCTTCAGTAATTTCTTTAGTGTCAAATGATTGAGCAACTGTATATATTGGATCTATCAGTATTTGTAATTTAGTTGCCTTAGATACTGATTTCTTCTTAGCAACAACTTTGACTTTAGACTTTGAAGGCTTTGACTTCTCTCCTATGTTCTCTTTCCCTTTATGACTCCTGTCAGCAGTTAAGATAACTTGTGACCTAAGAGATCTTTCAGCATCTGCTTGACTCACCTCCCTTATGATTATCCCTTTGGTTGGTCTGTTAGAAGGATCATCTTCATATGGATTTTGAGAGATAACAACAGTATTAGTATTTGCTGTCTTCATGGAATTCTTGAAATCTTCCTCCATTTGCCTTTGTTGTTCTAGATCAACTCCAGGATTTTCTTTCTCAAAGATTCTTGTACTCACCTCAGAGTCAAATGCTTGAATCTTTGGATCCTTGTAGAATAGAGTTGTCTTTCTACCTTTAACTTTCAGAGTTTGAAGATACCGACTTGCCTCTGCACCAGCTTCTATCTCCAGAATGCCTTGGTCTTCATCAGCAGTTTTGACTTTTAAAGTTTGTTGAGTTGTTGTAGTCACAGTCAGTTCTTTAACTCTCCTTTCACTTTTCTTACTTTATCCACCTTGTCTGGATTGAGACCTAGTGCTTATTTTTGATGAACCATTAACCCCAACTAGCTCTTCACCTCTTCTCCTTTTTATGTCCTTGTGTCCCCCTTATTACCTCCATCGGGATTTTTATCATCAGTATTTGTCAATTTCAGCTGCTTGTATTTAGATTTAACAATTTTCTCCCCTTTTTTGGCATCATCACCGAGTAGTAGAGAAAGAATCAGCTCCATTGAATTATGTACCTCTGTAAGTTGTTCAGACATTTGTATTTACTTAGCTTCCAATCTAGCTTGATTGGATTCAATTGTAGTTTGTCTGACAACAATTGGTGCAATTTGCTTCTGAATTTCCCGATGAGTAGTCAGCCTTGAAGTAATCAATGATTCTTTGATCTGATTGATTTGAGAAGTAGTTGCTTCTTGAGCTTTATGTAAGGATCTGACAATCAGAGTAGATGTTTTCAAATGAGTCAGCATATTAGGATTTTGAATTCTCTATTCAACTGTTTCCATAAGTTCAATATCATGAGTTCTGGAAATAGGATATGTAACATCTTTCCATTTAGCATTCCAGATTTCATCAAAATAATCATGCTTCTTCTTGGAATCTAACTCATTCAGCTTCTGTTGCCTCACATGATTAGGCATATCTTCAGGGAAGAAAAAATCATCCTCAGGATCTATAAGAGCATTTGAAATATCAGCTTCTTCACCATCATTAGATTCTTCATTGACAACTAGATCTTGAACTATCCGCTGAACTTCATCACCAGCTTCAGCATATAAGATAGAATCAAAAATTGGTGCAGTATGTTATCTAGCAGCTTCGGAAGCTTCCATACCATCAGCATTTAACTCCTTATCTTCAAAAATTGTAGATAAATGATCTGGAGCTTCAAAATTTACTTCCAGAACCTCAATTCATGTAGAGTGTTGTGGTGACCCTGTAATGGATAAAACTTTATGAATGGACTGTTGTGCTACTACATCTTCAGCAACAACAGGGAAAATTTCATGTGATGGAATAGTAGATTGAGTGGACTGTTTTTCAGCAAAAACAGGGATTACTACATGTGGTGAAATAGTAGATTGAATGGACTGCAGGAAAGTATCAGTATTTAGACCTGCGGGGAGATTATCAGCACTTAGTACATTAGAGTTTATCCGAGGGTCAACAGATTATTGTTCAGCATCCGTTTCTTTAGTACTCTGTGCACCTGCAAAATATAACAATTATCACTTAATCTCTATATTATTTTAAAGTAGTCTCACTACTCCTCACACCACACAGCTCATAATTTTTAATAGTTAGAGTTTCGTCACAAGGATTACTAAATCTTGTCTCTCATCTACCTCTCCTTTTTCCAGGAAGGATCCTGCCTCTCTTTAATTCTGTTTTTCTCTAAATCTTTTCTCACAACTCACAGAAAAGCTTTGATAATTTGTCCTATAGAAATAAGAGGTGGCTAAAGAGGGGTGGTCTGTGGTCATACAACTAGAGGTAGTCCTTAAATAAGGTCTAGAAATAATCATACCAACAGGATTTATAAAGTAAAAACAGTATATATACCTTGTGAATCTGAAGATTCAGCTTCTTTGCAGACATTCAGTGGTGATACTGATAAGGCATCAGCAGATTGTGAAGATGGATGAATTCTGCCTTCAACATCTATAATTAGAGTAACTGCAGCAAGAGTAAGGCCTTCATTGCAACTTTGATGCAATGGTTCTTGTGTAGCTGAAGAATTAGGAGTTGCTGGATGAATTTGACACTCAGGTTCTTGTGTACTCTTCTCCATAATTGCAGTAATAGACTCCTAATCAGACTCTTCATCATGCCATTGTTGAATGGACTTTTCAGTCAAAGACTCTTGTTCTTCAATATCTACTGCACCACTTTGAGGTGCAGATTCTTGTGGGATTGGATCAGGAGATGCAACTATTGTACCTCTTTGAGATTCATGTTCTTGTGTGCTTGATCCAGGAAACAGACCTTTCCCTTGCAGTGTCATATCCCGTATTTTTAGAATTATTATAATTATTATTTATATATGTGATTTTATGATTTAGAAGGAATAAAATGATGGATATTTTATTCCTGTTTGACGGGTTTGTATTATTAAATGATAATGTGCTAATTGTTAAGTGTTGTATCGATCCTTGCTAATTTCTGAAAATAATTATTTAAAGGTATTATTTTCAAAAGTTTATTTGAAAGCCGGTCATTTTATTAATATCGGTAAAACTGAGTGTATTTTCCAGTCTTGAGGATCGAGTGGATATTTTGCTCGCCTCAATATTTTATCTGTGTCAGAAATATTACTTGATATTTTACCCGTGTTCACCCGGGTACAGGGTGAGGCTTTAAATATATTAAGAATAATATTATAAAGCTATTTTGGTACGTTTTAATTGAATTAGTATGTGTTTAATGGTATTTAAAAATGTGTCTTGCCATGATTTACCGTGCGGTGGATTTATGTGTGGTCCCGTAAGGACCAGAGTATTTCTCAAATACTCATTACGTGTTTAACAAGCATTTATATAAATCGACCAGCAATCAGGATGCGTTTTTATTTGCGTCTTTATCGAGGTACTCGTTTTATCTCATTTTATATGTGTTTGAATGCATTTTATGTATTTTCGGGGTTTTTTGTTAATTTAGGTAACGTTTCGGTTTTTCAAAAATCAACAAACCGGGTCCCCACCGGGATGTCAAAACCCACACAATTCATGTTTTTATTTTTATAGAATCATCCGTATTTTAAATACCCAATATTTTTGTATTTTTAAATTATTCGCAATTTTTGGAGAATTTTGATATAAATTTTATATTTTATTACTTTTAAAATTATTCCCCATAATTAATTGTTAGATATATTTGATAATGTCATGGCTAATATGTTTTATGTTTAGCTTTCAGATCTTACTTGAACAGGATAAATCAGTACTTAACTGTTGATCAGTACTTATACTGGAAGTCAGGACTTAAGGATATCAGTACTTATGTTATCAGGAGATAATCATCAGAAGATAAATATCAGAACTTAAGTGCTGAAGGACAATCAGATAAGGACAGTAGCTGATTAAAGGAAAGAAGATCAAGATAAACATAAGAAGAGATATGCATGAAGAAGGAATTCTGTAAAGAATGGAATACTTGGAAGAAAAGATATCTGATTGATATATTTTAGGAAGCAGAATTATATTCCATATCAATTAGCGATTATCTTGTAACTGTGTAGTATATAAACACAGACATAGGGTTTACACTAAAAGTGTTATCATTATTAGAGAAGATTATTTATTGTAACCCTAGCAGCTCTCGTGATATTTGTTCATCACTGAGAGGTAACAGTTCCATACTGTAACAAAGTTTATTGTTTCAATAAAGTTTGTTTTCTGTTACTTAAGTTCTTAAAGTTCGATTTGAGTGTACTATACACTGTATTCACCCCCTCTACAGTGTGTGTGTGACCTAACAATTGGTATCAGAGCCTATCTGTTAACATACATATAGTTAAAGATCCAAACACAATCATGTCGGACACAGAAACTCCAACTAAGCCTACCAAAACTGAGGAATCACCAAAGACACAAATTCAGAGTCGGTATGAGACCATCAGAGTTCCCATACTGAGACCATCTGAATATCCCATATGGAAGGTAAGGATGACCATGTTCCTGGAAGCAACGGATCCAGAATACCTTGATAGAATTAAGGAAGGCCCTCACAAACCAACCAAGCTCGCAGTTGCAGTTGCAGTTGCAGGTGAAGCAGCAAAGACCGTACCAAAAGAGAAGAGTGATTATACTGCTGAAGACATAGCATCAATTGCTAAGGATGCTAAGGTACGACACTTACTGCATAGTGCCATTGATAATGTAATGTCAAACAGGGTAATCAACTGCAAGACTGCTAAGGAAATATGGGATGCTCTGGAAACAAGGTGTCAGGGAACTGACACAATTAAGAAGAACAGGAAGACAATACTCACTCAAGAGTATGAACACTTTGACTCAAAGACTAATGAGTCATTGAATGATTTATATGATAGATTTGTCAAACTTTTGAATGATTTGTCATTGGTTGATAAAGAGTATTATCTTGAAGATTCAAACCTTAAGTTCCTGTTAGCTCTTCCTGAATGCTGAGATTTGAAGGCAACGACAATAAGAGACAACTACAATCTTGATGAAACAACTCTTGACGAAATCTATGGAATGTTCAAGACTCATGAGCTGGAGATGGAACAAAGAAGTAAGAGGAAAGGAGGAAAGTCAAGGACAATTGCTCTTAAGGCTGAAGAAGAATTCCCCAAAGCAGCTTCCTCAAAGAAAGACAAGGGTAAAGCTCTTTTCATAAAGTCTGATACTGAGTCATCAAGTTCTGAGAGTGATGATGACTCAGATTCTGAAAGCTTTCCTGAGACTGATGCTGATGAGGAGATGATGAAGCTGTGTGCTCTTATGGTGAAAGGAATCACAAAGATTGCATACAGGAAGTTCAGGAAGGGAAAGAAGTTTTCCAGGAAAGGCATAAGTTCTGATAAGAAGAATTTCAGAAGATCTGAAGGCAGAGGAGGAAAGTCTGACAGAGGAGATTACACCAATGTTAAATGCTATAACTGTGGTGAGAAAGGCCACATATCTCCTGACTGCAAGAAGGTAAAGGGTGACAAAGGCAAGGCTCTTGTCACAAAGCAGAAAAGCTGGACAGACACCTCAGACTCTGAAAGTGAGGAAAACTATGCATTGATGGCAAATGCTGATAAAGAAAGTGCTGAGAGCAGTTCTGAAGCTGCTGAAACAAAGGTACCTCAGACTACTTATGCTTTTCATACTGATGATATTAATGAGTTGAAAAGATATCTTAAAACCATGTTTGTTAGTTATAGAGATCAAACTTTAATATGTGAAAGATTAATTTCTGAAAATCTTGCATTTAAGAAAAGAAATGATTTCTTAGAAAAAGAGTTAGTCATGTTCCATCAAACTCAGAAGGATAGAGATGATGCCTTTTATGTTAGGAATGAAGTGCTAAAATTAAATGAATCTCTAAAAACTGAGTTAGAAAAGGAAAGAGAGATTATCAGGACTTGGACTAACTCTGGCAAAACAACTCAAAATTTGCTAAGTAGTGGAAACTGGAAAGAGGGCTTAGGTTATGGAGAAGATAAGAAAGATAAAGGAACTGCAGAAATTAAGTCTATTGATAAGCAAAAGCCAAAGTTAAAACCTGTTAAGTTTGTAACTATAAAGTCTGAAAATGAAAAATCAGAAGTTACAAAGAAATTAACTTCTGACAAACTAAAATAGGAAAAGACAGCTGAAGTGAACATAGGCTTAATGACAAAGAAGCAGCTTAAGCATAAGCTGAAAGATGTCAAGAATGCAAACAAGGTAAAATCACCTAGGAAAAATAGGAATGGAAAGGAAGGTGTGAATAAAAGCAATAATTATAAACCTGTTCCTGATGCTTCTAGGAAAATATGTCATAACTGTGGAAGTTCTAACCATCTGGCTTCTTTTTGCAGGAAGAATAAGAATATTAACTCCTTACCTTCAAAGTCAGGAGTTAAGAGTCAGTCTGTTAGATACAAACCACAAAATCCTTGTTTTCATTGTGGTAGTTTATGGCATTCCATTTATACTTGTAAGGAATATCATAGCTTGTACTATGATTATTATCAAATAAAACCTTCTTTGAAGAAAGTTTTTATTGTTCCTTCTAGTGTAAATTCTGATTCAAAGTCTGATAGTGTAAGTTCTGATAAGAAAATTGTTAACATAAACTCTGATGCTAAATCTGCTGCAAATGTTAATAAACTTAATAAGGCCAAAGGATCCAAGCAAGTCTGGGTCCTTAAAATTAATAATTAGTGGTCTTTGTGATTGCAAGGCAACAGGAAAAATATTCTAGTTCTGGACAGTGGATGTTCAGGACATATGACTGGAAATAAGGCCCTGCTATCAGACTTTGTGGAGAAAGCTGGCCCAAGTGTTTCTTATGGAGATGGCAACATTGGAAAAACATTGGGATATGGCAATATCAATCTTGGAAATGTCATAATTAAACAAGTAGCTCTAGTCTCAGGACTTAAACACAACCTATTGAGTATAAGTCAAATCTGTGACAGAGGTTATCATGTTGATTTCTTTGAAGAACACTGTGAAATTGTGAGTAAATCTAAAGGCAAAGTTGTTCTGAAAGGATACAGGCGTGATAACATTTATGAAGCTAAGCTTTCAATAAGTACTGATGGTTCTGCAATCTGTCTGATGAGTAGAGCATCAATTGAAGAAAGCTGGAATTGGCATAAGAAACTCTCTCATTTAAATTTCAACAATATAAATGAACTGGTCAAGAAAGATCTTGTGAGAGGATTGCCAAACACAGTATTTGCTCCTGATGGTCTTCGTGATTCATGTCAGAAAACCAAACAAAGAAAATCTTCATTCAAGAGCAAGACTGAATCATCAATTCTTGAGCCTTATCATCTATAACATGTTGATCTATTTGGTCCAGTAAATGTCATGTCTATTACAAAGAAGAAGTATGTGTTGGTCATAGTGGATGAGTTCACCAGATACACATGTGTGTATTTCTTGCATACAAAAAGTGAAACTGCATCAACCTTGATTGATCATATCAAACATCTGGATAAAATGGTCAAAAATTCTGTGAAAGTTTTAAGGAGTGATAATGGCACTGAGTTCAAGAATTTGATAATGGAAGAGTTCTGCAAAAGCCATGGAATAAAGCAGGAATTTTCTGCTCCTGGAACTCCACAGTAAAATGGAGTTGTTGAAAGGAAGAATAGAATTCTCATTGAAGCTGCACGTACAATGCTTGAAGAAGCAAAGCTTCCAACCTATTTCTGGGCTGAAGCTGTGCAGACTGCTTGTTTTACTCAAAATGCAACACTCATTAACAAGCATGGAAAAACACCATATGAGATGGTGAAGAAAAAGAAGCCAAATCTGAAATATTTTCATGTATTTGGATGCAAGTGTTTTGTTCTCAAGACTCATCCTGAACAGCTATCAAAGTTTGATCTAAAAGCTGATGAAGAAATCTTTGTTGGATATCCACTTTCCACAAAAGCCTTCAGAGTCTATAATTTGAGAACAAAAGTGGTCATGGAATCTATCAATGTCTCTTTTGATGACAAAAAGATTACTGGTCTTGAAGATTTCATTGACCATGATCAGCTGAGATTTGAAAATGAAGACTCAAATTCTGATACAGAAAATCCTGACAGTCTAAGTCCTGATACTGTAAACTCTGATGGATTTAACTCTGATGTTATTGAAACTGTGGAGACTACGTCAAAGGAAGATGCACCTATGCAGGGGGAGCATACTCAAGATCCTACCACATCTCAAGAAACATCAGAACATGCATCTGGCTCTTCAAGTTCTGATTCGTCAAGTTCTGATAAGCCAAGTTCTGATAGTACTGAAAATCTAAATACTGAAGAATCCAACTCAGAGAGCATAGTTTCAGGGGGAGCATCAGAAAATGAAAATGAAAATAGCATGGATCATGGGGGAGCATCCAGTTCTAGAGAAAACCTTCCATCTGCAAGAAAGTGGACAAAATCACATACACCTGATTTGATAATTGGAAATCCTGATGCAGGTGTCAGAACTAGAACAGGTACTTTAAATGAATGTATTTACAATTCTTTTCTCTCTCAGACTGAGCCAAAGAAAGTGGAAGAAGCTCTTCAAGATGCTGATTGGGTGCAAGCAATGCAGGAAGAGTTGAATGAATTTGAAAGAAACAAAGTCTGGACCCTAGTGTCAAGACCAAAGAATAGATCTGTTGTTGGTACAAAGTGGGTATTCAGAAACAAAACTGACAGTGATGGCATAATTATAAGGAATAAGGGAAGGCTGGTTGCAAAAGGATATTCTCAATAGGAGGGAATTGATTATGATGAAACATTTGCACCAGTTGCTAGGTTAGAAGCGATAAGGATATTCTTGGCTTATGCTGCTCACAAAAAGTTTACTGTCTTTCAAATGGATGTGAAAAGTGATTTTCTCAATGGAGAATTGGAGGAGGAGGTATATGTTAAACAACCTCCAGGTTTTGTAGATACCAAACATCCAGAATATGTCTACAGGCTTGATAAAGCACTTTATGGACTTAAGCAAGCTCCTAGAGCATGGTATGAGACTTTAGCTCAGTTTCTTCTGGAAAGTGGATTCAACAGAGGGACAGTAGACAAAACACTATTCTACCTCAACCATGGAAAGGACTTACTTCTGGTCCAGATTTATGTTGATGATATCATTTTTGGATCTATAAATGACAAACTTTGCAAAAAGTTTGCCAAACTAATGCAGTCAGGATATCAGATGAGTATGATGGGGGAACTTAGCTATTTTCTGGGCCTTCAAGTCAAGCAGAATGAGGAAGGCACTTTTATTTGTCAAACCAAGTACACCAGAAACTTGCTGAAGAAATTTGGAATGCATGATTGTTCAAGTGCATCCACTCCAATGGCCACTGCGACAAAACTGGATAAGGATACCGGTAAATCAGTAGATATTACTGACTACAGAGGTATGATTGGCTCTCTACTCTATCTAACTTCTAGTAGACCTGATATCATGTATGATACCTGTCTTTGTGCAAGATTTCAAGCAGATCCAAGAGAACCTCACTTAACAGCTGTAAAAAGAATCTTTAAGTATCTTAAAGGAACAGCTGCTCTGGGATTATGCTATCCTAGAGAATCAGATTTTAAACTAATAGGTTACTCAGATGCAGATTTTGCAGGTTGCAAAATTGACAGGAAAAGCACAAGTGAAAGCTGCCAATTTCTTGGAGGCAGATTGGTTTCCTGGTACAGCAAGAAACAAAAGTCAATTTCCACATCAACTGCAGAAGCAGAGTATATTGCTGCAGGAAGCTGTTGTGCACAGATTCTTTGGATGAAGAATCAGTTACTGGATTATGGGTTAACATATTTCAAAATCCCTATTTACTGTGATAATCAAAGTGCTATTGTTATGACAGGTAATCCAGTTCAACACTCTATGACAAAGCACATCAGCATCAGGTACCACTTTATCAGGGAACATGTGGATGAAGGTACAGTGGAATTGCATTTTGTTCCCACAGATCAACAACTAGCAGATATCTTCACAAAACCACTGTGTGAAGCTACTTTTACAAGATTGGTAAATGAACTTGGAATGGTTTCAGGTTCTTTCTCTAAATCTGCTTAGTCTTGTTCTGTGTTATCAGACTTTATGCTCAGTATTTACAGAATTAATCTCATTGTGTATTCTGTGCTTAATTGATAAATGTCTTTAAGTACTGACTGTTGTCTGATATATGTTTCTAAACTCTGATAAGTGATATGTCTGTTCAAGTACCTATTCAATCCTATGAGGATAACTGTGCTAGATACTGACCTAGTAGTCTTCAATAATCGAATGATTCCATGTAAGAAGTAATTATTTCAGTGGAAACCCTATGACACTAGCAAATTCTGATAATTGAGCTTAGTTAAGTTTACTTTGTATATCTAATTACTAAGTCACAAATTAGAATAATGCTACTCATCTGTTAAGTTCTAATACTAGTAAAACTGCTGAATGTACTAAGTGCTGATAAACCTCACTTATCAAAAGAAAAAGCAAAAAGATCAAAGAATAAAATCAGGTACTCCTTTGAGATCTAGAGTAAAAATGTGGAAGGGACGACCCAAGTGCATTGCTGGTATTAAGTAGATATGCATTAGAAAAGCAAAATATTTTCTTGGTGACTTTTCACACTCTATGATTACTGGAGAAATACTCTGATAATAGCATAAATTCTGATAAACAGTCGTGACTCACTTACACTGAGAAGCCACTGTAAAATAGAATTTCGAAAGATGCATAAAATTAGCACAAAACAGTTGAGGTGGCCTCAAGCATGAACTCATTCATCAGTAGGTTTCAGGACAATGACAGCTCTTTAGCAAAATTTTAGTTATGCCTTATTTCTAAGATGTACTGAAGTGAATCAGACTTTACTCTTTGTTTGTTATTTAGCTTAATGCACACACTAATCACTCCATCTGAATGATGAAAATTTCTGTGGTGGTCTATGTTATTTTAGATAAACAGTCATTGTGTCATTATTGCACAAATTCTGAGGATAAGTTCTAGTTACACGTTCTGATGATTAAGTTCTGAAGTCTATAACTCAGAACTTGTATGAGGATTTACTAAGATGGGCATTCCTTTTTCGAGTTAAGAAATTATGTTCTGATGACTGTTAAGTTCTGGTATAGGTCTAAGTTCTGATTTCTCAGTCTAATCCTTTACTTGGCTTATCTGTGAATAAAATTTGATAACGGTCTCAGTTCGAACTAGAATATGTTAAAGTGGAAGATTAATAGTCACTATGATTAGGATTAATGGTATTCGTACTTGAACAGTCCACTGTTTCTTGTTTCTTGTGTGTTTTAAACCATGATTCCTCTTTCCAATGAATGTTATTCTTTTTCAAAGTCTAGGGAGACGAGGTAGAATTAATTCTACCTGTCAGCATTCAATTTCTTTGCGTCTCCTGGCATTCTCTTGCCTATATAAGTAGCCACTTCACATCAGTCTTTCCATCAAATTCTTCTCACACACTTATCTTCATACTTCTTCTTTCAAAAACACAATGGTCAGATACAACATGTTTTTGAACTACCAAAACTTCAATATGGAGCTAAGCTGTGCCGAGTGGCAGCAGGAATGGCATGTCACAGCCATTCCTGAGAAGATCTGGGACTCTGTCCCACAGGAGGTACTGACACACCTTATGTTCTACTATATGGACTACCATCGCCATCTGGAGCGATTGGAGGAGGAAAGGCTGGAAGCTCTCCGCCAGCAAGAGCGAATCATCAGACTCGCCATTCTGTTTGTCGAGAGTAGGAAGAAGAAGATGACTTAATCTCGTCTTCTTCCTATTTTTCTTCATCATCAGCTTTGTCAAGCTTCTTAGCTAGGACTAAGGCTGTTGATGTTAGGTTTAGAAGCTTAGGGAAAATCTTGTATAAGTATTGATGTAATTTCCATTTCATAAATGTATTGTCTTGATATATTAATGAAAGTTGTTTTTACTTCAAGATTTTGTCTCTGAGTTATTTTATCTTGTGTTGATAAATCCTGATTGATATTCTGATGACCATATAAATTTTGTTTTATATTAAGTTCTGATTCATTTTCAGCACTTACTTATCTAATTTATCTTGGTCATTTTCATGTGATGTATTTTCAGAATATTAATGATGCAGTGAAAAATAATTCAATCAGTGCTAACGGTTTAAATTTTGAATTAAAACTATTTCTCTTGATAAATGGAACGGTTTTTCCTTGAAACTAGGCAAATGGGTAAGTAATGATTCCTGTTTTCTCGAGCCCAGTAACTGTCTGTTATACTGCATGTCTGACAGGTGTCCAACGGTAACATTTTTGTTCAGAGTATAAGTACAACAGAGAGAAGATTTCTTTAATCTTTTATTTTCTTCATATTTTATCTCTCTCCTTACTTTTACTCTCTTTCTCTTTATTTCTCACGTTGGTTTTTCATACAGACATTATCTCAAACACCTAACAGGCATACTTGAATCTCATTTTTTTTCACATGGCACTAAAGGATTTAATCATTGATGGAGCTAAGTTTGTCCCCAACAACTATGCTGCAGTTCTTGATCACACTGAAGCTCCATCTGAATTGCACTTTGTGCAAGATCTTCTTGCACATAGTGAGGTTGGGTATGCATTAACACAGCCTGAATTCTTTTCAAGCCAACAAGTTCTGAGGTTTTGGAGGACTGGACTTTTTGATGATGGTGGTCGACGTGGAACTCCCAGTATTATCTTCCAAGTGGGTGATTCATCCTTTATAGTCACTCCTGGTACAGTACGCAGGGCTTTACATCTTCCAGAAGATTGTACTTTCTCAATTCCAGAGGACTCAGCCCTTCGGGAGTTAATGGCTGAATTGGGATATGAAAAGAGTCTGACGAAACTTGGACAGTTGAAACGGGCTAATATCAGAAGAGAATGGAGTTTCTTCTTTGATTGCATCACCAAAGCTTTTGGGAACAAATGTTCGAATTTTGATGCTATTCCAATTATGAGTCAGCACATTGGGTATGCAATTATCAATCAAACTCATTTTGATTTTGCAACTGCTTTAATTGGTTTTATTGGGGATAGGATGACAGAGGATCGAGATGTTGTTTATTTTGCTAGATTCTGTCAACTTATTTACACTTATTATACTGATGAACCTCATTTAGTCAGCACTCAAACCCCACCTTTTAAGGTTGCAAAACGATACTTTAATGACCTGGTAAATGCTGATACTAAGAAAAAAGTGGTTAGACGATTACAGATTCCTAAGTCTGTAAAATAGATCCTGGTAAATGCTGATCCTGATACTTATAGATCTGTTTACTCTGATGTCCAACCAACTCCAAACACCCAAAATCCATCAACCTCAGTACCTACCTCTCATTCTACTCAACCTACCCTCAGAACATATCTCAAATCCTATCTCTCCACTTCACAGACTGCTCGAACTTCATCTTCAGCACCTACTGTGAAATCTTCATCTTCCAAGTCAACGAGGACAAAGAGTGTTCCTCAAACATCTCAAAAGAGAAGGAGGATTGCATTGAGCGATGAATCTGATTCTGAGGAACCGGTTGTTGCTAGAGAACCTGTTGTATCTAAAGCTGAGAAAGAGATTTCTCAGAAGGATTCTGAAATTGGGGGTTCTAGGCTTCTCAAGAGGCTTAGACGAATGACAGTTCCTGAAACTCCCAAGGAATCCAAATCAACAAGGAAGTACAAGAAACAGAGGGCACAAAGGCCAGTTTCAGATGATGAAGAGGAAGCAGCTAAGGAAGGGGATCAGGAATCTCTGATCTCACAAGACAAGGAATTTGCTCCAGTCACTTCTTCTCCATCAACTCCATCTCAGGAAGCTGTATCTGACAAGGCTAACTCACCATCTGTGTCTCTTGTTGATCCAGGCACAAGTGCTGATATTGATGTTCAACACTTGGTTGTGTCTGAAGTATTTCTCTTAGAAGCTCCAACAGCAAATAATCCTTCCACAACACCTGTTACTGATGCTGTTCAAACTCCAGAGTTATCAACAACACCTTCTCTATATCAAGATGCTGATGATCAGACTTTAGGTGAGCATCAGGATATGGCTGTTGATCAGAACTTAGTATCAGATCAACAATTAGAGGATGCTGAAGCCTCCATTGCTACTCACACTGTTGTCTTATCAGAAGATACTGATTCTTTAAGTTCTGATGCTGCAAATGCTGGAGATACTGGTGATGCTGCTCCAACTGTAGATGCTGATGAAGCAGGTCCTTCCGGATATACTCCTCAACAGACTCTTCCTAAGTCTGAACTGGTAAAGAAGTTTGTTACCGGGGATGCACCAGTACCTTGGAGTGAAACTCCTGCAGGTCAGGAGTGGACTAAGGAATGGAACTCAGTTTCATGTGTTCCAACTGCAATACATCTTGCTGAGCACTTGACTAAAGCTGATGAAATGTTAAATTCTGATGATTTAAAAACCCAGCTTAGAGTCACTGCATTGAGTACTAAACATCTACAAGGTCTTCATTCAACTACTCATGCAGAGCTACACAAGATTCAGGAGAACTTTATCAAACAAGAACAAGTTTGGAAAATTGATAAGAAAAAGTTCTTTCAACCTACCATTGATAGGATTGCTTATATTGAGAAAACTCAAGAGAAACAACAAGCTCATATTGATGAAATTCTGACAAATCAAGCTTCTCAGCAATCGCAACTTACTGAAATCCAATCCTTAGTGGAATTACTTATCTCTCTTTTACTACCTGCTGATGCCAAAAAGGGGGAGATGGTAATTAAGTCCAAATGCAACACTAACAAGACACTGCAAGGAAAGGATGATGGAAATGATGATCAAGGATACTCTGGAATGGGTAGCGGTCATAGTCAAGGTAGAAGGTTTACATCAAGACAAGCTAGTCACAGGACAAGTTCTGATACTTGGAAAAGAATAAGTTCTGCTGCTGGTAAAAGGATAAGTTCTGATGAACTTCTAGATCTTGATGAGGAAATGTCAAGACAGTTATTTCTTCAATAAAATCCAGAAATGGACTTGGAAAGTTTAAAGGAAGAAGAAGCTAGACTTAAATCAGAGAAAGTCACATCTAAATCTGAAGCTTCTGGTAAAAATTCACTTCCAAAACTCAAAGGCATTGTAATCAAAGAAAGGACACATACTGAAGCAACGTTGGCTAGATCACAACCACAGATAGATCCAAGATCCAAGGGTAAAGAAAAGGTTGGTGAACCTATCAAGGTTTATGTACCTCCTGAGGAAGAAGAAATTACTGATGAAAAGGATGATCTTGCTCTGACTTCAAGAAAAGTTCTTAAAACAACCTCTGACATGGCTCAAGTTGTTCAGAGTCAAGAAATTGTAAGTTCTGATATTCAGAAGAAGCAAGTAACCTCTGACAGAGCTCAAGTTAACTTGATATCAGAAAATAGATCAAAGACACTCCTACCAGGATTCACTAAAGCAAAATAGACTCAATCTTTGAAGACTACTGCAAGTGGTTTTGAAGCAAGAGTAGTTACTGGAAAGGAAGCTAGAGATAAAACTGGATTGGGAAGTGCTGATGAAAGAAGAGTACACAACACTACCAATAATCCAACTTCCTTGAGTGAACCAGGTATTGGAGCAACTCCTGAGAGATTGAATCAACTGGAATCTGTACAGATGGTTTACCATACCTACTTGAAAGAATACATCATGTTGTATTTCATGACAGATGGTAGGGTTTATCATATAAGACAAAATACCATTCCATTGAAGTATTTTGAAGAATTGGAGCATGTACTTTTCTTACTTCAAGTGGATGACAGAATAACAGAGACTGCTGCAAACTACTTAAAAGAACAGATTCAGAGACAGAAAAGCCTTTATTCTGTTAAGTCTGACAGCATATATGTTCCAAAGTATAGAGATCATAATGGTGATATTGTTGATATGAAGCCTAATACTGCACAGATCAGAACATATCTTGGTATTAAGGGACTTGAATTCAATCTGGAGTCTGACAAAGCTTATGTCATAAGACTAGATCAGGAGTTGAGAAAAGCAAAGATCAATGATCTCAGAGCTGCAATCTTTCAAACTGGTGAAGATACTGCAGAGCTTAAAGATGTCAAAAGGAGAATGATTGATGAACAAAGATATGCTGAGAAATGTTTGTTGAAGAACTATCTCAGAACAACTCCTGACATCAGAGAGATCAGAAAATGATGAAGCCAAGTCGAAGATCTACAACTGCTTAAATTCTGATATTTATACAGACTGAAGTTGTTATCAGAAGTTGAAATTGGTAAAAGCTTTAAGGACTGTAAGTTGTAGTTATCTAGTCTAATTCTCATGCATTTGTACTTAATGTTTTTGACATCATCAAATATCTGTTAAACTTGTATATTATGTTAATTTACAAGTTGGGGGAGATTGTTAGATATATTTGATAATGTCATGGCTAATATGTTTTATGTTTAGCTTTCAGATCTTACTTGAACAGGATAAATCAGTACTTAACTGTTGATCAGTACTTATACTGAAAGTCAGGACTTAAGGATATCAGTACTTATGTTATCAGGAGATAATCATCAGAAGATAAATATCAGAACTTAAGTGCTGAAGGACAATCAGATAAGGACAGTAGCTGATTAAAGGAAAGAAGATCAAGATAAACATAAGAAGAGATATGCATGAAGAAGGAATTCTGTAAAGAATGGAATACTTGGAAGAAAAGATATCTGATTGATATATTTTAGGAAGCAGAATTATATTCCATATTAATTAGCGATTATCTTGTAACTGTGTAATATATAAACACAGACATAGGGTTTACACTAAAAGTGTTATCATTATTAGAGAAGATTATTCATTGTAACCCTAGCAGCTCTCGTGATATTTGTTCATCACTGAGAGGTTACAGTTCCATACTGTAACAGAGTTTATTGTTTCAATAAAGTTTGTTTTCTGTTACTTAAGTTCTTAAAGTTTGATTTGAGTGTACTATACACTGTATTCACCCCCTCTACAGTGTGTGTGTGACCTAACATTAATATTTTGGGGCCTAATTATTTTATTTATAGGAATAAAAACACCCTTAAATGATTTTAGGGTATTAATATTACAGATAATATAAATAGCTGCAAAATATATTTTTATTCATTTATTTATTAAAAATTCAGAAAAGTAAAAAAAAAAAGAATCAAGAACAAGTTGTGGGTGTTCTTGAGCTTGAGAATCAATCCATTGGTTCCTAGTGATTCTGATTTCCATTTTTGAAGCTTGAATATCCAAAACGAAGCCTGAATCATCAGCTTCCTGTTCGTACAATCCATTTTATTCAAGGTTAATCAAATCGAAAATTCGATTTTTTTTATTTTAGTTGACTAAATTTGGGTTTCTTTGTATGATGATTATCTGCTTGATTTGATGGCTTAAATAGATTACTGAGTTGATTCTGAGTTTATTTGTATATAGGGAACATATTAAACTATTGCTGGGAATGAATAACCGAGTTCGGAGTTTTCTCCGAGTTAATCTTGGTTTTTTCGATTTAATCGGTATTGTTTGATGTTGATTCGATGATTTTAAGAATATAAGTTGATTGTACTAATTTCCAGCTTTAAATTGGAGTATTAATGCTTGATTTTGGTTATGTTATCGCAGGGGACGAAGCTCGGCCGGAAAACCTCCGGCTTCGCCTCGACGTCGTCGGTTCTTCGACGGAGAGGATGATTATCAGATGTTTTGTGATGGTTTGCAAGTGTTTTGATTGTGACTGAGATGTTAAAACTGAAAGAATCAATTTGTGACTGAAAATCTGTGAAAATGGGGTTGTTTTGACCCCCGTCGGAACATCTCCGGATTCTCTGCCGTCACCAGAATCTGGAAATGTTCCGGTAGGGTTCATCGGTTCTTGGCAACCCGACTTAGATGCTACCCGACCCGGTTTCTTTTATTATTGACCCGGATTTAATTCAAAATACCTCTTTTCTGTTTCCTAAAAACCGTTTTTAGTATTTTCTGTTTATAATTAATGCAAAATTCAATTTTCAGTTTTAAAAATCATTTTCTATTTTCTAAAAATCAATTATTTTAATTTTAAAAATCACTGAATTATGATTTTAAATCCAAAAAAAAATATTTACTTAATTATTTTAAATTCCAAAAATTATTTTCTTTTATTATTTTCAAAAACCCATATTTGTTTTAAATATTTATAATTTATTTTAATTGATTATTTATAGATTTAATTAATTGGTTAATTCATTTAATAAATTAATTTTATTTATAAATAGTTAAATAAAATACAACTATTTATAATTAATTCAAATGAATCCTAAAAATTGTTTTTAAGCTTTTAAAAATTATATTTTGGTATTTAAAAATCAATTAATATTATTATTAATTGATTTATTCCCATTTTAATCTTATTTTATTCATAATAGATAAACCGTTCATCCGTTTAATACGAAACAAACGCGTCTAGACTCAGAAAAATAGTCCGCTTTCATTAAAAATACTTTCGAGACCCAAATCCTTTTGTTTCAGAAGGTCGCTTGTTTTACAAGTTAATTCTGAGTCGTGTATTTACCAAAAAGACGTATTTTGACCCGATTTCAGTTTTAAACGTACCGAGTCGAACCTTTTGACGAACCGAGGCATGTGTTATATGAATTATGTGATACGTGAGTTATGTGTTTACATGCTATATGAATTACGTGTGTACGTGGGTCAAGAGTCTTGTGTTGGACTGTTTTCTTTATGTGTGGGTTATCGTATGGGTAGACGATAGGGTGTTGACGCGCAGTTCGTCGAGTAATTATCATTTAGACGATTAAAGTGATCTTTTAATTATAGATGCGAGTCTTTCAAGAAGATCAGGATAAGATGAAATGGATGACGACTAGAGTTGAATAGTATGGAATATTGGGTTTGCAGTACTGCATGAGCAGCAAGCCAAAGGATTAGTAGAATAAAGACGGTGATATTTTGAGACAAAATATCAGAATAGATGCACCTTTGTGAGTGTGAATAACTGCTAAATATCAAAGGAAAGTATCCCTATCATCACTTATTGTTCAAGTGATATTCATTCTGAATCCTTTTATGCAAGTTTTCTACGCTATTCTAATTCTAGAATAGTTCAATATTTTAATATCTAACTGCGTATGATTATGCAAGCATTACTTTCCCTATTCTCAGTTCAGAATAGGTAAATGTTTTACATATCGCTGAATTAAATGTTTTTTATACAAGTACTCTTCTGTTATTCTATATTCAGAATAGTTAAGTGTTTTTACGTATCCAATTATCAGATTTATAAATGTTTTAGACTTTGAAAAAGATAATTTTGTTGCGAGTTTCCTGCCCAAGTGAATGGGCGAATAAAACTTATAAGGGTGTCGATTATTATGACCCCTCTCAATAAAAGGTTTTAAGATTGGATCAATGCGTAAGTGACCGGGGCGGACGGTCCAGCGGAGGGCCAAGTGTTATATGAAATACTATGACACAACTTATGCCACAGGCATGATATATTGCCTTTTTATTTGAGTACTCATATTTTGGGACATGTTTCTACGAATCATGATCTAGTGCTATCACACGGGCTGATCAGCATGTGATAGTACGTCCGTCGGTGAAAGATCCCAATCTAAATTATTATATTATTTTTGACAATCATATAATAAATAATTTATCAAGTATTTCTATTTTGAATATAATGTGAAATACAATTTTGATTCAGTTTCTGATTGATGTGGATATTTAGGTTATTGTTAAATATCAAAGGTGGTATTAGTATGGATGATTGATGTTGACTTCAATATGGGATGTTGTGAGCATCAAAGTTCGTATTGATATCTAATTTGATATGACAACAAAATGAGTATTAATATCAAGAGTTCGGTTTTGAATAAAGTTTATGATTCAGTCCATAATCATTATTTCATGTTATTGTTGTTTACGATATTTCCATAAACACTGTTTTACGAGTTTTATTCTCGTCATGATTCAAAGTATTGCTGAAACATTTCGCTCAAAAATATCCAAAAGGTTTTGAATACAAATGAGGAATCAATTCTGTGATTCTTTAACTAAAGCTTTTCTGATTCAGCAATTATGATTTTAAATGTTCTGCTCTAATGCAGATGTTGGTTTTATCGCAAAACAACTATATATATATGGTATATTGAACTTGCTGAGCATTTTTTCTGCTCATACTTGCCTGTTTTTAAATTTAACCTCAAGTGAGGATTAACTAGCGATGTTTAGCTGCGTAATTCAAGAAAGCAAAGAAGAAAGCTTTTGGAAGGTGGTTGGTCCAGGGTTTACAGGCTAGTGTAAGTTCTATTATGTAAAGTTGTTTATCTTTGATTATATTATAAATATGTATTGTATAGTGGGGCCTAGTATACTTCTTTTTGAAGTTATACTATCGGGTTAAGTTCGGAGTTTGTAAATTGTAAAGAAAGTGAAAAATTATTTATGAAATTTAGAATTCTTGTTTCTAGAACTGTAACCTTAAAAGATATTGGATTATTTTGGGGTCATATATGTTAAATATCTTCCACTGGTATTTTTATTTTGATTAAACAGGTTAATTTGGATTGAGGTTTCATCGTGACGACCAAATCCTCTGACCCCGGATTTGGGGGCGTTACATGCAGCCTTTTGACACTAGCTTCAACTTGCTCATGAGAGACTTCTCTTGCTCTCTTGTTGTATTGCTTTATTGGAGAATCAGACAGTTCCATAGGTGCCTCAACAGTTGTCTGGAATGATTTGGATTAGAAGCACTCTGTTTCTCCTCAGTAATTTCCTATTTAATCTTGAGCAAGTTCTGATTGTAATATGCTTTGACCAGTCTTCTTTTCTTTGGCCTTGGGCTTGTACCAACATCAAGATTTCTGATACTTTGAACATCATTATTAGTTGTGCCCTCTTCAATTTATAGTACGACTGGCCTTGGAGAAGAACCAGACGAAAGGTTTGGAAATCTAGAAGATAAGGTAGAATTGTCCTCATCTGAATCTGATTTTAATCCATCAAGCACAAGTTTCCTCTTGACAAATTCTGAAGGTTTAGAAGAATGAGGAACTTGTGTTGCTTCATCTTTTGACTTAGCTACAACATGATTTGTAGCTCTTTTAGCCAAATCTTTCTTTCTGTTTACGACAAGTATCTTTTGGGAGACATCTAAGGTGGTTTCTGTTTGAGATTGTTGTGGTGGTGGAGTTTGTGTTTGGGTTTGTGTTTGAGATTATGTGTGGGTTGTTGTGATGGGGTGAGCTACAGGAGGGTTTCCAATAGTTATGGCCTGTAAAGGAGCACTTTGCCTGTTAGGTAAGCCATAAGTCACAGGAAGCCTTACAATTAGCAAGTTCCTAGCAACAAAAGGCAGCCTCAAAGGACATAAACATCTTTTCTTTTCATCTTGTGAAATTAAATCAAAAAAAGCTCTTTTGTCAATTTAAATACAGGCATTATTTGATTAGACGGGATAGAGATATCAGGGAAACAAACACTGAAAATCAACTGACAGAATCTAGCATAATATACTATATTTTTATTAGCATTTATACTATCACCTATAAAAGATAAGACTACTCTACCATAATCATAATGTGAACCATGAATTAGAGAGTACCCTATATGTTGTGTCATGATGGGCATAGCATCAAAATTAGAGGATTTGTTGTTGAAGGCTTTTGTAATACAATTAAAGAAGAAATTTCATTCCTTCCTAAGCCCATTCCTTTTTAACCGACCAAGATTCTTTAAATCCTTGTCATAGCCTATCTCAATAGGGAACCTCCTCATTTCAGCATTTTCTACTAAGGTAGTGTAGGAGTTATGAGTAGGAACCTGTAAAGCATCCCTTACAGTCTGAGGAGTAACAATATTTGTCTGATCGTTGAACTCAAACATAAGATTTGGAGTCCCATTGGAATCTCCATCATCATAGACTTCAGTGTTCCAGATAAAGAGCACCTGGTCACCTGAAATAGTGGGTGGAGTCGTTAGAGGAAACCCAATCTCACTGGATCTGAGAAAGTCCTGAAAGATATGGAAATCAATGTTGACATTGTTGTTATCCAGTATCGAAGAATAATTGTTAGTCACAAACTTTGCACCATCGTAATTAAATGGTTTAGAAGCAATAGGTGAAGTCATGGTTAATTTGCAAGAAAAAGTTTCAAACAGAACTTAGGGTTTCAGAGTTTACGGATTAGAAAGGGTAAAGTAGCTGAAAGAAAAGTAATAGAGATAAGTAAAGTGTTATTTGAAATCAAAAATTGATTTTATATTTCATATCCTCACGTCATCGTGTAAACAACTGTAATCACGAAAAATTACCCACTTGCAACTAACTTCAACCGTGTGATTAAAATACTGATGTAATAACCCCAATTTTTGGAATTTTTTTAAAACCGTTATGAATAGTGATTTTGCTGATTATGCTGAATAAGAAAACTTTTCATACCACACTTTGTAGAGGTTCTTTTATTGTTATTCTGAGATCTTATTAGTACTCTATATGGTATATAAGTGTATGTAAAGATTGTCAGAATCTAAATTCGAACACTTTGATTTTTCCCGAAAATCCATCAGATACCGAAAGAATTGAGTATAAGGTAACAGGATAAAAATGATTTAAATTCAAGGATTATAAGAGAGGATCATATAAGAAATATAATATATTGAGAAAGGTTTAGGGGAACCCAAGTAATAAGATCCCGGGTATGATCCCTCGAACGATAAACAAGAACGAAAATTAAGCGAACCGTATAACAGATAAGCGGTCATTAACCAAACAATTAAGCAAGGATCAGCATAAGAAGATGCTTCCACCACCAAGTGATGACAAGTGGCAAGAGATGAAGTCACCAAGATGATGTCATGCTTAGTCATACTCCACTCACTTTAAACAACCAACAAATCATCCAAATATCCCATTCACTTCATTTTCCACCACAAAAACATTCAACAAAGCAAATACTCTCCCAAGAACACATAGCTCACGGCTTTTTCATTTTTTCAAGGAGAAAAATTCCAAAAATCAAGTTTCTAGCTTTGTTAATTTGCAAGGTAATTACCCAAGGTCCCTTATGATTAGATAAGCATATCCTAGGAGTTTAAGCTTCTATTTCTTCATGAATCTCTTCCAATAAATCAAGGAAGAAGATGATAAATAGTGTTTTCAAGATTACTAACTTTATTTTCTTTGATTTCCTTTAAGATCCAAGCATTCCTAAGCTATCTCAAGGCTTCTCAAGGCTTCTTAAGGCTTCCTAACTACTCTAATCACTCCAAGGAAGGTATAACACCTCCAAACCCTAACTTTACGTTGAGTATTAAGATGGTTTTGATGGTTATAGTAAATGAGAAGCATGATGCTTGTGTGTTTAGCGTTTGGATTGGATTTGTAGTGATTTGGATGTTGAAATCTTGTTTATAGTTAATGAAACTTAAGTATAGCTAGTAGTTCATGTGTGGGGTTGTATAAATTGGAAAATCTTGAGGTTTGGGGACTTATGTAGTAAGGTTTGGATGAGGGTTGGTTGTATTATTGGTTGTGAGTTGAATGGTGGTTGTTTGGGGTGGTTTAAAACTTGGTAATCGCGTAAACATAGCCGTCATAATGCCCGATTTACTTTAGACTGTTTTTGTTCTTAACATCAGGACCCGTGAACTCACTGTTAGGTTTTGACCATTGCCATGATTAGATAGTTCATGTTACGAGCTTCGTTTTGATATGTGGTTCGTTTGAATCCGATGTACGGTTTAGGAGAAACGACCGTTTTAAGTAACGGCGCTTCGCGACCGAACCATTACCCGTCGCCTTACTTTGAAACCTTGGTTAAGGACTTTAAATGACTAATTGGGGTATGAAGAAATTATGTTAAGTGTATTAGGCAGTTGGTAAGGTACTCGCGAAAGAATCGCCTTAAAACTCTTAATGGTTCATTTATTAAAAATGGTGGAGCCGAGGGTACTCGAGCGACTTAAGTGAATCGTTAAGCGCGAAAGCGAACATTAGGGGTCTAATTGGTTAAAGTCTAGTTTCTTAAGCGACCGGGGATTAATTCTGACTTATGTTGTTGTTCATAGGTTATCGGACCCACTCTAAGCTTAAGTCTATCCGGGAACACTCAGGCAAGTTTTCTACCCGTTATACTGTTGTTGTGATGTATACATATGTATATGCATTACTTGTGATAGATGCATGATGGTTAATTAGCAAATCTTGCGATATATTGGAGCATGTGATATGGTATATATGCATGTATGTTTCGTAATCTTGATATATATCTGTTGATTCTAATGCTTATAAGTTGCATAATACCTATGCTAGAGATAAGCAGTAGTTGCGTATACCCTTAGTATAGGGGACCCAAAGGTGAACATTTTCTAAAATCGGGAGTCGATGTTCCCGAGTATATTATATATATTTATATATATATATAGATATAGTTTTCAAAACTATTAATTAAATAAGGTTTATTCGATAACTTTATTTTATTAATGAATATTACTTTGAATATTCATTCGAGGACTTATGACTCGGTTTATTTTATTTAATGAATATTAATTTGAATATTCATTCGAGTACTTATGACTCGCTTTATTTTGTTTAATGGATATTATTTTGAATATTTATTTGAGGACTTATGACTCCGCTTATTTATTAAATAATATTCTTTATTTTATTAAAGAATAATGTTTCGATAATCAAACTTATTTTCGATTATTCAAATAAAGATCATACTTTCGTATAAGTATATCTTTAGTTATTTAATATCCATTTCAAGTATGAGTTTTAAAACTTTTACTTCAATTATTTTTATAAGGATTATCCTTATGGGAATATTATTTAAATAATAATATTAAGATATTTTCTAATATATAGGGACTGATTTATTTCATTAAATCAGCATTACTCCAAACATTCTTAAAAATGTTTTCGAGTCTTCAAAATGATTTTAAAAGTTAGAGCGGATCCCAAAAACTCGTTTTCAGATTTAAGATCTTCCTTTCGAAGGAGACTTGAATATTCGCTCAAAAATCTTAGGGATCCGGCTCTGTGGTGTATTTTATATTCGCAACAAGGTTGTTGTTTTGAGAAAACAATTTGATTACTTGCCCAATGTTCGGGAAGTAAGTCCATCTAATTGAGTCGGCATAAGCGACAGGCCGGGGTACGGTCTATGAAGGTGTAAGAGGCTGGGTGACAGTCCATCCACGCGTAAGTGGCCGGGTAACGGTCTAGCGCGAGGTCTTAATGCGGCCAGGGTGATGACCGGCGAGGAATTCATCCATCTACAGTAGAAAAGGTTACTTATTGGTATCTTTGCCTGATCAGCAAGATATCGGGTTTATGCCAAAATTCTTTTCTTTCCAAATTCATTGGATATTGCAACTCTGTTCATACTTTACATGACAGAGGTGTTCAGGAAATGTATGGGAGATATATATGAATATATATATCGGGACTTAATGAAGTATCTCGTAATTTCATTTCATTCAATGATATTTCAAAGATTGAATCTATTCAAGTCTTATCTTGTAGTCTCATCAGTGTGATGAACTTTTGAAACTGATGATACCTTGAACGGTGGTAGTTCAGGTAGTATCCGGAAAAGATATAAGTATATTGGAGTATCTTGTAACTTCATCTTTTCAACTTATATCTGGTTAATGATTATCTTATGCATGACAAAGATTTTCACAAAAACGTTGAGACAAGGCTAGATATATGAGATCACCTTGCAACGATATTTTTATACAGTTATAAACTGGAACTCTGTGTATATTATACATGGCAGAGGATTTCAAAGATTATGAAAAGTATGTATACTTATATACTGAATATTTTGCGACTTGGTCGCGTTAAGATATCAACTTAGTTCATTTCTTCTTGACCAAGACTTTCATGAGTACTATGAGAATGCTCATATATTGTTAATTATTATACATATTATTTCAGTGGGCTTGTTGCTCACCCTTGCTTTCTTCTTTCATCACACAACAACAGATAGAAAAGATGAACAGGACCAAGCTTCCAATTCGCAAGCGGTTAGGAAACGTTCCGCAGTTTTCTGGAAGCGTTGATGTCGCCGTAGCTGAGGTAGGAGCTACCAATAGGCTAGGTTTTCAACTATTGATGAACCAGACTTATGTATAATATGAATTGTAATAATGGCAAGGAATATGTAAATTATTCAGAAACCCTTTTAAGGTGTAACGGTTTATAAT
Organism: Apium graveolens; assembly: GCF_009905375.1. NCBI lineage: Eukaryota > Viridiplantae > Streptophyta > Magnoliopsida > Apiales > Apiaceae > Apium > Apium graveolens. The sequence goes on along the minus strand of NC_133649.1, from coordinate 104,921,641 downwards.
TGTGGAATACAATGACTTGTGTTATTTTTGGTATTCATCTCTGAGACTATAACTTGTGGTGTGTGTGTGTATATTGTGGGGTCACAGTACTTAATAGTTGGTTGACTGTTAAGATTAAGTATTGATAAGGGAAATGGAACTCGTGCCAACCCGAATCCCCGACCCCGGATTTGGGGGTGTTACAACTGACTAAAACAATATTTAAATAATTCAAAAATTATCATCAGAGTATAATAGCCAATCAAAGTCTGACCATTATCAGTATTTAATCACAGCTATTAGGATTTATCAATCAACACTAGTTTGACCAATATCAGAATTTAACTACTACTGACAGGATCTATTAGTCAAAACAGGTTTGATCAATATCAGAGCTTATACACATATTCAGAGTTTAACATGCAGATATTGAATGAAATTAATTTCATGCTTGCATGGCATTAGAATTTAACATAATTATTAATAACTAGCAAGTACTGACTCATAATGATAAGATACCATACTCTAACTATCAGTAGTTATTCCTTAATTATCGGAGTTTGAGAAATAACCTGATATCATTCCTAATTCATTCACTAATCTTGTGAAAGTAGTTTCACAGAAAGGCTTGGTGAATATATCTGCTAATTGTTGATCTGTTGGAACAAAGATCAATTTCACTGTAACTTCTTCCACATGTTCCCTTATGAAATAGTACCTGATGCTGATGTGTTTAGTCATTGAATGCTGCACTGGATTTCCTGTCATTATAATAGCACTTTGATTATCATAATATATAGGAAGAGCAGAATAATCTAACCCATAATCCGGTAACTGATTCTTCATTCATAGAATTTGAGCACAACAGCTTCCTGCAGTAATATATTCAGCTTCTGCAGTTGATGTGGAAATTGACTTTTGTTTCTTGCTAAACCAAGAAACCAATATGCCACCTAGAAATTAGCAGCTTCCAAAAGTGCTTTTCCTGTCTATTTTGCATCCTGCAAAATCATCATCTGAATATTCAATTAGCTTAAATCTGAATCTCTAGGATACCATAATCCTAGATTCATGGTGCCTTTGAGATATTTAAAAATTCTTTTCAGAGCTAATAGATGAGGTTCCCTTGGATCAACTTGGAATCTTGCACAGAGACAGGTAGCATACATGATAGGTCTACTAGCAGTCAAATATAAGAGTGAACCAATCATACCTCTATAGTTACTTATATCAACTGAAAAACCAGTATTTTAATCTAACTTGGTTGCAGTGGCCATGGGAGTTGATGCAATTGAGTTGTCTTACATTCCAAATCTTTTGAGCAAATTCCTGATGTATTTGGATTGATTTATGAAGATTCCATCATCAGTCTGTTTTACTTGTACCCCCAGAAAATAACTCAATTCTCCCATCATATTCATTTGATATCTAGACTGCATTAGCTTTGCAAATCTCTCACAGTTTATCATTAGTAGATCAAAAAATGATATCATCAACATATATATGTACTAATAACAAGTCTTGCCATGGTATTTATAAAAGAGAGCTTTGTCAATTGTACCTCTTGTGAAACCACTTTCTAACATAAATAGAGCAAGTGTTTCATACCAGGCCCTTGGAGCTTGCTTTAGTCCATAAAGTGCTTTATCTAGTAAGTAGACATGATCTGGATACTTTGGATCAATGAACCCTGGAGGTTGTTCAACATAAACTTCCTCTTTGAGTTCTCCATTCAGAAATGCACTCTTTACATCCATTTTGGAACACTTTAAACTTCTTTTGAACAATATAGGCTAGAAAAATTCTAATTGCCTCAAACCTTGCAACTGGAGAAAAAATCTCATCATAATCAATACCTTCCTGTTGTGAATAGCCCTTTGCAACTAGTCTTTCTTTGTTCCTTGTAATAATGCCCTCCTGTCAGTTTTTTCTGAACATCCACTTTGTACCAACAACTGATCTTTTCTTTGGTCTTGGCACAAGAGTACAAACTTTGTTCCTTTCAAATTCATTAAGCTCCTCTTGCATTGTTGTAACCCAGTCAACATCTTAAAGAGCTTCTTCCACCTTCTTGGGTTCAGTTTGAGATAGAAAAGAATGGTAGAGACATTCATTTTGAGTGGCTTTCCTGGTTCTTACACCACTATTAGGGTTTCCAATGATTAAGTCAGGTGTGTATGAGTTAGACCATTTTCTTGCAAATGGGAGTTGACTCCTTGAAGAAGAACCTCCCCCTTGATCCATGAAATCTCTGTTATTTCTTTGACTAGTACCACTATCATGTCTTGTTGCTCCCCTGAATCAGTGTTCCCATTGTTATCAGTATTTGACTCATCAGAATTTGAGGAATGAGAGTCTGATGACTTATTTACTGATGTTCCTTGAGTTGAATCACTTGTAGAAGACTCTGGATTTGAATCATGTTGCTCCCCCTCAACATATGCTTCAGTGTTTGAAGAATTTCCACTGTCATGTGGATCATCAGAGCTTTGAGTGATATCAGGATTTATAGTATCAGGATTTGTTAGTGAATCAGGATTTAACAGTTCAGCATATGGTACTTCATTTTCAAATCTCAACTTGTCATGGTCATTTGCATCTTCTAGACCTATAATCTTCTTGTCATCAAAAGATACATGTATGGATTCCATGACTGTTCTTGTTCTCAGGTTGTAAACTAGGAATGCTTTTTTAGACAATGGATATCCCACAAAAATGCCTTCATCATCTTTTATATCAAATTTAGTAAGCTGCTCCGGATGAGTTTTGAGAACAAAATATTTGCAACCAAAAATGTGAAAGTACTTCAAATTTGGCTTTTTTCCCTTCACCATCTCAAATGGTGTTTTTGTTGGGTTCCGAAGGCATAAAACGCAGCGGATAAACGTAAATAAAAAAAAATTCGAAACCCAAAAACAGGATCCATGTATAATTATGGGCAGATTAGGGAGATAACAAATCATACCTTTCAAGAGCTTAACTTTCACGAACTCAACGGAGATCCTAGCTATCACGCTTTGTGTCTACCTCTCGGAGAAACACCTCTATGGTATCCACACGAGCACCTTCAAGAACGTCTCACGAACTTGACTACGGAATGGATGTACTAGCCTCCTTCTTGACGATCTGAATTGCCTCTGCCTCTCTTTGCTGCTAGGGTTTTCTCAAAAACGTACAAGCCTCTTTAACCTATCATTATGTATTTATAATGGTTGATTAAAAAGGCCCATAACAGCAAAGCCCAACCCTAGTAGGTATTTGATTAAATAATAAAAACGAATTTCTATTATTTAATTAATAACTAAGTCATACTTAATTATTATGGGCAAAAACATTCCCTTTAATTCGAATTTATATTATCTCAATTAAGTCTTACTTAATTATAATAAAATTCAAATAATCATCAATTAATTTAAATCCATAATTTAAATTAACTATTCCATTAAGTGCTCTATTTGTGCGACCCAATAGGCTATTATTTAATTGGCAATAATTTTATTCTCTAATAAAATTATAAACAATGAGCGGTATCTAGTAATACATCATTGTTACCCAATTAAACAATAATTAAATCGTGATTAGATAAAACCTTTCGTGATTAATGTTTTTCGTGTAATATAATCCCTTTAACCATACATATTATAGATTAAACTCGAGGCATGTATTTAGTCATCCTCTTCAACATTTAATTCGGGTTTACTTGATCCATGAGTAGATTATCGAGACAAATCATTATTTGAGCATGGCCATGCTTTTATAATCTCACTCAATCAAGAGGCCAATAATATCTCTCCTAATTATAGGAGGGTTAAATCCTTTATCTATCATTCATATTTCTCATATGACTCATGATATACCCGATGTCCACTTTTATCATCACCCGATCAAAAGTAACTTTTAATGTAGTCAAAGTATATTAATCCTCGTATAGAAATATAATGATTTCAAGTCAAAGGATCGTTACACCATTATCACTATGAGTCGTTCTTATGACTTTATTAAACATGAAGAATCTCAATGTGGGTCTGTCCAATACCATGTACTCTCACATGTACCTATGTATTGACTTTAGTATCCCCATACTTATAACCAATGAGATGTGGTTATCTTGTCAAACAACATACTAGTCTATCTATGTATTATTATTGTCCTATATAATAATACTCGACTAGGGACCTTTAAGAATATGATATATTATATAATCTCAAGTTCAAGTCATGTACTTAAACTATACAATTTGTATCATGATTCTAAGGACATTTATTATGCTAACAAAATATCGCAGTAATTAAGGTCATAATAAATATATTTATTGAATGATCAACTGACATAAAGATTATAAAAGAATAATGTATTGCCTCTAGGGCACCTACACTAACAGTTTTTCCATGCCTATTGATCAATGTTGCATTTTGTGTTAAGCAAGCAGTTTGCACAGCCCCATCCCATAAGTAGGTAGGAAATCTTGCTTCCTCTAGCATGGTTCTTGCAGCTTCTCTGAGAGTTCTATTATTTTTTTTAACAACTCCATTTTGTTGTGGAGTTCCAGGAGCAGAAAATTCTTTTTTTATCCCTTTGAGTTTGCAACTCTTACATAGAGCTGTTCTTGAATTCAGTTCCATTATCACTTCTGATGATCTTCACTTTGTATATTGATCCTTTTTCCATCTCTCTCACATGATCAAGAAGAATGGATAAAGATTCATCCTTGGTGTGTATAAAATACACCCATGTGTATCTTGTATATTCATCAACAATTACAAGTGCATACCTCTTCTTGGAAATTGACATAACATTGACTGGACCAAAGAGATCAATATGAAGTAGATGATATGGTTCAAGAATGGAGGATTCAGTTTTACTCTTGAAAGATGTTTTCCTTTTCTTTGCTTTCTGGCATAAGTCACATAAGCCATCAGGAGTAAACACTGCATTGGGCAATCCTCTCACAAGATCTTTCCTCACAAGTTCATTGATATTGTTGAAGTTGAGGTGAGAAAATCTTTTATGCCAGGTCTAGCTGTCTTCCACAGATGCACTACTAAGTAGACAAACTTCTGACTCATAAGTGCTTGTGAAGACCCTGGCTTCATATAAACTACCATGTCTTACACCAGTCGTTGCAATCTTGCCATTAGACTTACTGAAAATTTCACAATGCTCCTCATAGAAGTTCACATGGTAACCTCTGTCACAGATTTGACTCACACTGATCAGATTATGCTTGAGTTCTGCAACTATAGATACATTTTCAATGATGACATTCCCAATTTTGATTTTTACATATCCCAAGATTTTTCCTAAGTTGTCATCTCCATAAGAAATACTTGGGCCAACCTTCTCCTCAAATTTTGATAATAGGGATTTATAACCAGTCATATGTCCTGAGCATCCACTGTCCAAGACTAGAGTATTCCTCCTGTTACCCTACAATCAGTATTTAAAATCATTTAGTATTTTTAAGGACCCAGAATTGCTTGAATCCTTTGGCCTTTTTAAGTTTGTTAACATATGCAGCAGAAGACTTCATATCAGAGTATATATTAACATTCTTACTATCAGTATTTACACATGCAGAAACAGATTTTGCTTTATTTAAAGAGGGTTTCAGTTCATATAATCATAATATAAACTGTGATACTCTTTGCATGTATAAATAGAGTTCCAAACACTTCCAAAATGAAAACAAGGACCCTGTGGTTTATATCTAACTATTCTATTCCTAAACTCTGATTTGGGAGAAATGGTATTTATCTCTTTATTCTTCCTGCAAGAATTAGCAAGATGACTAGTAATACCACAGTTCAAACATGCTTTTCTAGGTGCATTGGGAGAAATTACATAATTATCATTCTTATTAACACCTATCTTGCCATTTCTATTTTTCCTAGGCCTTTTCTCCTTGTTTTCATGTGTAAATCCTTCAGCTTTTTCTTAAGCTGTTTCAGAGTCATTAAACCAATATTTACTGATTTTGTGTGAACTTGTTCACTCTTATCAGTAATTAAGTTTGATCTAGGTGCTAAGGTTGAACCTACCTCATTAACTGATTTAACAACATCAACACTTGGATTAAACTTAATGATCTTCAACTGAACCTTGTTTAGTTTGACCTGAGCATCAATATTTACTGGTTTATTTTTCTCAGTTTCTTTTCCAATTTTCCTATTAGAATTAGATCTATTAGCATATCCTAATCCTGATCCCAAACAACCATTCTCTAAAATTTTCTTAAATTTTTTTTTCTGAGTTAGTCCAAAGTTTAGTAACCTCTCTTTCTTTATCTAACTCCTTTTCTAGATAAGCATGTTTTTCTAACAATTTTTCTGTAACATAACAACATTATCTCTTTCTTTTTGAATTTCTAGCATGGAAAGCAACTCAATTTCTAGGTGATCATTCCTTTTCTTTAATTCAGAGTTCTCACTCTTTATTTTATTATTCTCTTAGGTTTGATCCCTATACCTAACATGCAGAGATTTAAGAAACAATCTTAATTCATGGATATCATCAGTATCAAAAGCAAGGTGGTCTGAGGTACCTTTAATTTAGCATTGCCAACCTCAGTATCAGCATTTTCCATGAGAGCATAGTTGACCCCATCATCTGAATATGATGAATTATCCCAGTTGTTCTACTTTGTGATCAAGGCTTGTTTCTTCTCAACTTTGGGTTTTCTGCAGTCAGCTGTAAAGTGTCCAATACCATCACAATTATAACATATTTCCTTTGACTTGTCAAGTTTTCCATACTTTGATTCCTTCCAGTCAGTATTTCTTCTGTTATTCCTCTTATCAGAGTTTGAGGAACTAGAACCTTTTCTAGAAAATCTTCTCCCTTTCTTGAAGTTCTTGTAGACCATCTTCTTGAAGCTTTTAACCAGTATAGAAGCCATTTGTTCCATGTCTTCATTGTTGTCATGATCACTGTCAGTATCTGATTCATTATCAGTATTTGAGTCATCATCAGAGTTTGATGATTCAGTATCTAATTTTGCAATCATGGTTGTTCCTCTGGAGTAGCCATTTCTCCTAACTTTCTTTTTTGGCTTCTCTTTGCTTCTTTGCTCCATCTCTAGTTCATGAGTTTTCAGTATCCCATAGATCTCATTGAGAGGTGTTTCATTAAGTTGATAATTATCCCTTATTGATGTGACCTTAAAGTCCCACTTTTCAGGGAATGCAAGTAGAAACTTCAAGTTTGAGTCCTCTAAATCATATTCCTTATCGACAAGAGACAGGTCATTCAACATATTCTGAAATCTGTCATAGATCTCAGTTAAGGACTCATTAGGTCTTGAGTCAAAGTGCTCATACTCTTGAGTAAGTACTATCCTCCTGTTCTTCTTGATAGCAGTTGTGCCTTGACACTTTACTTCTAAATCATCCCATATCTTCTTTGCTGTTTTACATCCAATAACCCTATTGGACATAACACTATCAAGACTGTTGTGCAAGATGTGTTTGAATTTTGCATCCTTCATAATAGATGAAAGATCTTCAGGAGAGTAGTCCTTCCTGTCTTTGTCAACCATCTTTTCTAGTTCTCCTGTAACAGAAACAACTACCTTCATTGGTTTATGAGGACCATCATAAATCCTGCTTAGATATTCAGGATCTGTGACTTCCAAGCACATGGCCATCCTGACTTTCCAGATTGGATATTCATGTATCTTCAGGATTGACACCTTGATGGATTCATACCTACTCATATTGCCTCTAATTTGTGATGTGGTTGGGGGTGGTGGTGGTGAATTCCGTGGAGCTTCTTTGTTTGCCGTTAAAGATTGATTTTCAGATCTTAAACTGTTTGTATGTCAACAACAAGCTCTGATACCAATTATTAGGCCCGTAATCAACTATAGAGGGGCGGTGAATACAATTTATGCAAACAATTCGATGAAGCTTTAACAGAATCAACAATTTTTATATTAACAGATAAAAACTGATTACAAACGTACTCTCTCAAAAGGATGAACAATTATCCTTGAGAGCTGCTAGGTTATGCGAATGATATAATAATGTTAGTAATACTTATAGCATGAATCTAATATGTGCTTTATATAGAGCACAATTACACAATCAATAAGGAATCCTATTCTATTAGAATAAGGAAACCTATTATATATCTATGTAAGATTGCTTCTGAGATAAAGTCCTTCACCGCCTTGAACTCCTGATTTCCTTTTCCTTCTCGAATATCTAGTGATGTGACAAATCCTGATGACATCATCAACTGATCATCAAGTACTGATATAATTAATGATGACATCATTCTTCAGTAAATACTGATATAAGTCCTGATAAGAACTTCTGATAGTTTATGTCTAGATATCATAATTATATCTAACAGCATAAGAGATAGATATTATGAGATTTTGGTGAAGGACTTTAAATTAATGAATGCACGTGCCACTTTTATGGATTTAATGGAAAGAGTATTTAATAGGTACTTGGACGAGTTTATGATTTTGTTTAGCGACCATAGCTTAATTTACTCAAATCTGAGGCGGAACATGTTGGACATCAATGAAAGGAGAAATGACATGCTAAATTCTTAAAAGTATAAATGTTAGTAAGTTCAGTTTCTTGGAGATGTGATTAGTAGAGAATCCATTAAAGTAGGCCCCATAAAAGATTGAATTAATAATGAATTGGGAAAGCCCTAAGACGCCGCAAAAGTAAGAAGTATCCTAGGAATGGCCAGTTACTATTTGTACATGATTTTTTGAAGATAACAATTTCATTAGAAAAGTCAACAAGGAAGACTAAAAGGTTCGTATGGACCCATAAATATGAAGAAAGTTTCAAAAATTTAAAGAAAGGTTTGGTAGTCGCACCGGTATTGGTTTTACAGGATGATGAAAGTGAGTTTGAGTTTGTGATCAATAACAACGTTTCTCATAACGGATTTCGATGTGCGTTAATGCAGCAAAGAAAAGTTATTGCGTATACTTTTCGGCAATTGAAGTCTCACGAGCAAACATACCATACACAGAATTTGGAACTGGCAACGATTAATTTCATATTTAAGGTTTGAAAGCATTTAATGGAGAAAAGTATGAAATTTCTGTGGATATACGATGTTGAAGCACATCTTACTTAGAGGGAATTGAACATGAGATAAAGTCGATGGTTGGAATGGATCAAAAATTACGATTGTACTATACACTATCATCCCAGAGAGGCAAGTGTCACAATAAATGCATTATGGTGCAAGAAAAAGACTGAGCATGTCCACTATATGATTAGAATTGATAAGTGAATTGGAGAAGATATAAATTGAAGTACGAGGTCCAGAATCAGTGAGTTATGTAAGTATACAATAATATTTTATTAGAATTAGTGATAAAGATTAGACAATGTCAAAAACAAATAATGGTTCGTGAAAAGAACAAATTATGGGATGCAGAGATTGAGACCTAAAATGATGATAAAGATATATCTAAATTTTCTTCTCGAAGTTAGATACTTAAAGTTACAAAGTTAAAGTATGAAATATTGCAGAAAGTCCGTAATTCGAGGTATTCAGTTCATTCTGAAAGCACAAAATTATATAAAGGTTTAAATTAATAATTCGAGTGGTCAAATATGAGGAAAGGGATTTCGAAATCATAAGTAAGGATTATATGTGTCAGAGAGTCAAGGAGGGACATTGAAAAGGTCAAGTGAAAGACATCTTACCATGAACTTTATATTGGGATTTCCAAGAACAATAATTGATTATAAGGCAGTTGGGTAAATATAGGCAAATTGATCTCGTCGATAATTTTCTTTCAATTAATAAAAGGTTCAATTATATTTGAACAACATAAAAATGCATCATTTATTATGACTAATTAAAGTTCTCGATTAAACTCGAGACTTTAAAGGAATTCCTATGGGTGTTTAAGCATCGGAACATATATTAGTTATTCTTACCAATTGCGAGCAGTTGGCCAAGCGAAAGAACGATTCAGATTATGCAAGAAATGTTAAAAGTCGGCACCTTGGTTTTAAAGACAATTGAAGATGAGTGTTTTATGATTAGTCAAATTATGCCGGGTTAGCTACAATGCGGGTGCGAGTATGTCACTTTATGAAGAACTGCGTAAAAGGAGATCAATATTTATCGCAAATGAAACTATAGATATTTTGATTTGTAAGTATATTACGAGAATTGGAAAAATTAAAAAGTTGTTAGTCCCAAAGTATCGTAGAAGGGGGGGGTGGAATACAAAACTTACAATCTTTTTCGATTCGTTATAAGTTCTTCGTTATAAGTACGGAATCAAAATAGACACAAAATAATTCGAGGAATATATTATTTTATTAAAATAATCCTTGAGGTTGCTACAATCTAATCAATGAATTGATTAGCTACAATAAATTCAGCAGCACAAATTTGTGTTTACAAGCTTAATAAATGAGGTTCTTTAATGGAGCTCCCGTAAAACACTTTATGTTAAACTGAAGAAGATAACTAAATGAATTTACATTCATTTACTGCTATTATAGTCTTCAATCTGTATTGGATAGGTGGCATCATTTTATCCATACAAAACAAATTAATTGCTCCATTTTAATCTGAATAATCTTCCAAGTGCTAACTGGCGACTAGAGAATCTCAACTTGCGACCACAGACTTGGTTTGCTAACCTGCGACCGCATAGTCTCAACCTGCGACTACAATTGCTAACCACATAGTTGGTTTTGCTAACCTGCGATCACAATTGCTAACCTGCGACCACAGAGTTGGCTTTGCTAACCTGCGACCACAATTGCTAACCTGCGACCAAGAAGTTGGCTTTGCTAACCTGCGACCACAATTGTTAACCTCCGACCACAGAGTTGGCATTGCTAACCTGCGACCACAATTGCTAACCTGCGACCATAATTGGTTTTGCCTTAGTAATTTTCTCTGTCTCCAATAGTTGTAACAAAGAACCATTTCTTCTGTGTTACTGAATTAAACTTTTCTGAAATGTTGATGTTTGGTGCACTGGTATGGTTCACAAACAACTAACATAAACTGATTTAATTCAATTCCTTTTGCACTGCAAAGTTGATACATCTTGGATGGTTATTTCTAGCTTCAACCACTGAACCTCTGATCTTCAATACTTCAAATCACACCATGTAACTGAAACTGGAAGTCCTTTGATCTCTTATTCTTCATAGATGCTTGAACATGTTATTGAACTTCTTCTCATGACTTGATTGTGGAATTAGAGAGTCATTTGCATCATTTGATTCTTTGTATTTATCATGTCTTCATCTTTAGGGTCCATGTGCTTCATAAATTTAATATTTTATATTTGTTTCTGTTTCATGTTGAGTTATAATTCCTCAATTACATGTTACATTACATTATGTTTTACAAAAGTGTTGAGTGTGAATGAGCAGACTATTTTATGTGAGATGTTCACAAAGATAAAATAAAGAAAAGGAATTTGTAGTAGCAATGATTGATATGAAACTGAGTATGAGCAATCTATGAGAAATGAAGCATCATTTTTTTCAATTTCTAAGAAATATTCAACTCATGGCATTACCTTCCTATCCACTAACTTTCTATTTCAACATCATTTGTTTCTTCAATTAATTTTGTCATTTGATTGAGACAGACAATGCATATGATTTGACTATTTGTCTTTGTGACAAAAGGTCTGGTGGAATGCCACATAATTATGTGTTGTAAATTATATAGTACTAAGACTGACCATCTTATATACCTATATGGTTGCTCTCGGTCATATCTACATATTCTGCATCATTTCTTCTTTCAGAACTGATTCATTGATTTCAAATTCCATCAAGTGCTCTATGACAATGAGTTTCATCAAAAAGTTTTCAAGTTAAGTATTGGGTGCAACATATGATCTTATATTCCGTATTCCTTATCACCAATAGAAGGGAAAATAGAACGTAAGCGGATCGGCATACGAAGCTTTAAAATGTATCGAAAGTGAATATAGGCTAACATAGCCTCCCCTTATGCATCAAGCGTGGAATTGTACTTAAGCGTGATAGTTGCAAACCGTGAACCTTATGATAATAGACAATTCATTTGAGTTTTAGTTTGATATGGCATGTGTAGAATAACTGGTTATAGAAAGTGTTAAGATAAGTCTATAGTGAATGCGAGGATTTTGTAGAGAAAATTTGAGATTTGTTTAAATAGACTTGATTCTGAGGACAAAATCCTTTTAAGGGGGAAGAATGTAACAACCGGGATTTTCGCGAATTATAATATGTGAATAAAATATATATAATGTGGTTTATGTGCAAATTATGCGAACTAGTAAAGGAATATTTAAAAATAAATTATTTCAGTTTGATTAGTCTGTATAAGATTTGATTTATGGTATGTGACTGATGATCGAGTCAGAATGACAATCAGGCCGTCAGTTGAGACGCGGCCCGTAAAAGACGATTACACGAGAAATGGATTTGACGATATTATTGAAAAAGGAATTAAGTGGAGTATGTGTAAAATGTGTTATGTGAAGAATCTTATGCGATCCTGTGATTATTTGAATAAAAATATGTAAAGTCATATCGTTATTTGAATTATTGGTTGTTCGATAAATGTGAAAAGTAGTTATAAATAGAGTTTAAATATAAATATTTGAGAATATGAGATTTGATTGATTGGGATATGTGAATATATGTTATTTGATCCCTACGTGGTTGAATTTGTGATTGTGAGATTTTTAAGTATTTTTAAATGATTTATTAAGTAAAAAATAAGGGTTATTTGACCTTTACATATTTTTATAAAATTATCAGAGTATGTTAAAGTTTTTAAATTTATTTTATTATCTCTATAATAGCTTTAGAGAAGTTTTAAAAATGATAGTTGGATTTATTTTGAGATTGGAGTATTTTAAAATGATATTTTGAGCTTTATTTCTATTTTCAGCTTTATCTTGTAAAATTCGTATAAAATAAATCGTATGCTCAAAAATTATTTTAAAAATATGCGGAGAAAGATTATTTCGTACTCTATATTTTAAAAATAAAATTTAATTATAATTGAACTGTTAATTTTTGATTTTCTAAATTATAAGCTCGATTTTCAGCATTTTGCTTAAAGAAAATTCAAAAACAAAAAAGGATAAATTTACCCTTTTACCCCTGAAGCTCTAGCTCTTCAAACCCACTTATCTTCTTCATTTCTCTGCTGGAACTCTCTCGACATTTCATTCTCTCTCTAGTTTTTGGTGCTCTCTCTCTTCAATATCTCTTCCGTTTTTGGTCCGTTTTTCGATCCGAGACCATGCTTGTGCTTCGTATTGCATCCTATACAACCTCTGTACTTGCATGTACGTATTGGTTCGAATTTTTTTAAGACCCATTTCGATCTTGAGCTAATTTTCGAGTTTTAAGCTTGAATTTTTGGTGATGAATACTTGATTGGGTTGATTGTGCACGATTAAGGTGAAATCCGTGAATGGAAACCCATAATTGGGCACCTCCGGGTCGAACCGCCGCCGGTAATGAACTCCGGTGAATCGGCGGGGATGATGATGTTCTTGAGTCCGATTTTACCTCATTTTAATTCATGAATTTTAATCCTAAATTCGTATTTTTGAATAAGATAAATATTTTAGAAATTTTAGTTTGGATTCTTGATTTTTAATTTGTTTCTGGATGATTCATTTGTATAGGTAATTTCTTGAGATATGTAATTGATGATATAGAGTTGCATGTATGGTTTAAGAATTTTCAGATTCTATTTGGGTTTATTATTTGAATTTTATTTTGATTATGGCTGAATTTGAGGATTATAGTTTGAGTCTTGATTATTTTTATATATGATAATCGGGTTGTGTTTTTAATTGGGAAGAATGATGCTGTGAATTAATTTGCATAATTACAATAAAACTAGTCAAATTTAAGTCGCTTAACTTATTCAGTTTGGTGATAAGTGATATTTATAAGTTGATAATGTGCTTTACTTGTAAGTATAAAATCGAAATTAAGTATTTTAGCAAAAATTATTGCCTAGTAGATTATGATGCATAATTGGATGTTGGGTTGAGTTGAGTTTTGTGAATAGTTCGGTATATATTTGATATGTAGTGTGCGATTTCTTGTTTTGTGGCCAACAAGTATCTAATAGTCCTTGTGTATTTATTTTGGAAAAACAAATATAATTATTGGTTGGTTGCTTGATGTTGTGAAATAATGGTATAGACTATAAACGTATAGGTCATGCTGAATTTTCGGGAAAATTGCAAGGTTATAATATAAAATACTATAGTACCAAAGACTTTATAATATGAAACTAAATGTGATTTTGGTGTATTAGTGAGAAGGTACTTATATGATCTGTGACGGAAAATATGTTAAGTATATTTGAGTAAATTTGATTACATGTCTATCTGATTATAAGAAAATATGATGCAAGTGAAGATACTAGTTATACAAGATATATACGTGATTACGTGTATACGTGAACGGGCAGTGTGGTTAAATGATATATGTAAGACTCAATCTATTAAAGCGAAATGGGTAGATTAAGTTAACGTTCAGAGTCGAACGTCGGGTTTTATATAAGATACTAAAGTAGTATCTTTTATTTTTTATTTTGTATAGATACGATACGTGAGATCGTGAAGTATATCAAAGAAAAGGATGTTATAGAAAGTTACGGGAGTTAAGATGGTCAAGCTTTATAAGGGTCGGAAAGTGAAGACATTCAGATTAGGAAAGGAAAGGAACTTCTAGGTGGCAATGACTCGATCTCTGTGAAAAAGGAAAACATTTGAGGCAAGTAACTTTGCCCTTTCTTATAAATGCTAAATGAAAACGAAATGATAGAGAAATTGTTTATGTTATGAAATGATAAAGAAAATGATAATGGTGATCCTGCTATTTGATCTTGTTAATAAACCCTGTTGTTAGCTTAATTCTTTTCAGATACGCTTACCTTGTTTCATATTGGTATCTTGTTTTTTTAAATATCCATATTTCGTGTACTCCTTGATTAATCATTTTCCCTATTAATATCTTTTTTGACCTAGATCTCCATATTGATAGTAATTACGCTTTATTGACATTCCTACCTTGAAATAGCCTTGCTTAGTGTACATTATTAATACCTATGCTGATCCTTGATCAATCCCTAACTTGCGTTTCCTTTCGTATACCTTTGTTTATCCCACCTGAATTCTTGAAATGAAACTAAGAATGATTTTCGACTTGAAAAAGTCCAAATAATTTCAAAGGTTGGTAAATGTTTTAAAATGGAGTTAAGTTTTAAAAGTACTATGAATTTTCAATATAAAGGTTTTCAATGAAATCCTAAAGATTGGATAATAACATAAGAGGCTAGCGGGGCTAGTCCAGTTGCGTAAGAGGCTAGCGGGGCTAGTCCAGCATTATAGGCTGAAATAATGCCATAAGTACCATTATGACCGGATGGAGGTCAGTATGGGCTGATCACCGTATAATAAATACAAGATGGATGATCCAATCAAGGGTTCTATATTGTTAAAAATGAAAGTAAAGATTTTTAGTTGTGCGATAAACACTACTCATTGCATTTTTGATTTGAAATTGTTTCATATTGGTCGAACTTCTTAAAGTTGTGAGAACTCATTTTAGAACCCTGTCTCTGAATCTTAAAAATTGAATATACATAACTTGAACCTTCAATTCCTGGAATCCCTATCTTAAAATCCTTTCCTAGATATTCTTAAGTCACTGCCCCCTAGTATATTGAGAATAAGCTTTCTATTTATATTCTAATATTTAGAACTGTTTACTAGTTACTTGTTGAGCCCTTTTTGCTAATTTATTTGTGTTGATCTAACATTGACAGTTAAGCAAAAAGATGGCGAGATTTAGGCGTTCAGCTCAGGTAGAAGTTTTGTGAGGGTATCGATGATAGTCTTTTGGATTCTGAGATACAGTTGGGTTATTTGGCACTTCCAAGTCGGAATTGTAAACTTTAAATTTCTAAAGGTTGTAAAAGTTTAAATTATTGGTTGGTAGATGTATTTCTATTTCATACCTTATCCTGTATCGATCCTTGTAACTTTTCGGGGTTTTTATTTTATTTAATGTCATATTTTATAATATATAAGGTGTCGTGGATCTTCAATCTTAATTCCGAATTTGAGGGCGTCACAATTATTATAGGATAATGGTTTAAATTGTCAAGTGATAAATTCAACTTCAAATTTATCGTTTTAATCAGAGCAATATTATTAAGTGTATTTGTTTCATGGTCGGTTTTATTATTTTTATCTGGTCTTCCTATCTGGTTCAGTGTGTACAAATAACACAATGTGGCAGGTCTATTATTGTGGGAATGTAATTATGATTAAATCATGCCGTTTATTAAAAAAGGCAATCAATTGACTTTTTAAGTGGCTTAATTTGTGGGTAGTGTGATTAACAAGGACGTGGCCTATTGACATAGCGGTTTGAGAAATCGGAAAATAAGTAGCCCTGCCCGCCCTTCTCTATTTGGAGCCTCATATTGAGGAGGCTTTCCGGACAAAATAAATAATAAGTGATAAATAAAGAAATATTTATAATTTAAATAAGTATTTGGATAATTTTATTTATAAGTCGGATTTTTTTTTTTAAATGAATTAAAATAAATAATTATTAAATATAATTATCTTAATTCTTGAATTCTAAGTTAGATTAACATTTAAAAATATATATATTTTAAAACTGAGATTAATAAATCAGCGAAAAATTAAAATAAATTGAGAAAATATGTCGTTACTAACATTTAATTTATCAATTTATAAATTATAAATTCAACTTATCAGTTCATAAATTATAAATTCAACTTATAAATTGGATTAATAAACACTCGTAAATAAGTTGTTACGAACTTAAACGTGTACGCAAACACTGAAATTTCGGCTACCCAATTTTCTTATACATAGCATAGTAGGGATTTGTGTTCTGCGATGTCTCAGGTTCAAATTTCATATAAGCAGTGACCTATATATGTAGGTGTGAGGAAAAAGAAAACACTGCTATAATTTTGATGTCAATCTATACTATACTATACTATAATAACCGGAATAGAGATAATTTGGTTCAACGGTTTAGTTCAACGATAATTCCCTAATTTTGATTATTACAAAAATAGATAAATAGTATACTTATCCTACTAAACTACGAATACAACTTATCCTATTATTAAAAAATATAAATAATAGTATTATATATCTGCTAAACTACTAAATTGTTAAACTACTAGAAATACTCTATTTATTCTACTAAATTACGGTCACATGTTATTCTATTATTTTTATTATAAATTTATAATCATTATATATTTATATAAATATTTTAAAAATATTCACTAATTTTGATTATTACAAAAATAGATAAATAGTGTTATATATCTAATAAACTACTAAATTATTAAACTACTACTAAATATAGTATACTTATCTTACTAAACTACGAATACAACTTATCCTATTATTAAAAGATATAAATAATAGTGTTATATATCTGCTAAACTACTAAATTGTTAAACTACTAGAAATATTCTATTTATTCTACTAAATTACTAGCACGTGTTATTCTATTATTTTTATTATAAATTTATAATTATTATATATTTATATAAATATTTTAAAAATATAATATAATTAAATAAAAAAAATTAAAATATTAATAAAACCGTGTGCATATAAACAGCAAACTTTGTTAAGGCATGATACAAATACACATTAGTTTAAATTAAAGGTCTCGCCCAGGAAATGTGCACAACAGCCTAATAATACCAACCACTTGATTACTAAAAGCTATACTTTCCCTTCCCTGACTTCTCTTTTCTTTCCTTCTCAATTCCTACTTCCTAACCTTTGTCTTTGATTATCATATGTACCAACCTACCATTCATATTTCTCAAAAATAAAAGTCGGAAATATATATTTGAGTTATTCAAGTAATTCATAATTTTACCATTCATATTTCTCAAAAATAAAAGTCGGAAATATATATTTGAGTTATTCAAGTAATTCATAATTTGGAGATTAATAGAAATGATCGACTCATAATGACATATATTGGTTAAATTTAACTAGTAATGATTAATCACATCGCTTCTCTTCTATATATAATAGGAGAACATAGTGATAATATTTTTAAGATTAAAAAATTTCATTAAAAAGACTAAACTACCTATGTTTCTAATATTTACATAAAAGATGTAGTTTGTGAGAATCGACTCAAGATATTTCATTCACATATACAATCTCATACAACTACACCATATATTATCATATGTATTTTTTTATCATACACATAATCTGTAATTGTGTTAAATAAATATTTTATTTAACTTTAAAGATAGTTACTTGATTTCCGTAAAAAAAAGATAGTTACCTGAATATTTGCAGTTAATTTTAAAAAATTGAATTTCAAATATAAAGTTAGCATAGTACATAAATGCATTATTATCTTATTTATTAATCATTTTTTAGTTTGAAAATATATCTCATATATTTTTTATCATATTTTTTTAAAAAAGTAATTAAAATGTACATATATAACTTTTAAAGAAAATACTGAAAATAGAATCGCTTATATATAAATAATCTATATTGGTATTACATATTTAGATAAGTTCGAATTATAATGAGTTAATGCATTTTAGTTTATTTCGAATTTGAAATCAGAACTTGGTCCCTTGTTCAAAAAATACTCAAAATTTGACTATTTGACCCAGCCGAAAAATATCGTCACATTCTACATTTAGTAAATTTAAATTAAAAGCTCGGCGGGAATATCTTACCAATAATGTGAATTTTTTTAATATCATATGTAAATTAATGTGTTTGAGGTCTTTATAGGATCAAGTCAATTGATTATTTGTATTAAAATTACTAACTTCACTAGTAGCACATTATTGTTTTTGGGACTTATCCCGATTTTAAAAATATTCAAAATTTGATATGAAATCTTACGAGATTTGTTAAAACTACGATGATACATTAAATCGATTTATTTTCTATTTTTCACTTTAAAAAAACTAGTTTTTTAGAAATGAATTCTTTTAGATAAGTAATATTCATTAATCAAGATAATATTGTACAAGTATTTTGAATTATTTTAATATTTTGAATTATTCAAATAATTTTTTTTTATATTGTAGCATTCGATTCAATGCATTTTATACTATTTAAAATAAATATATATATATTATTCAATAATTTGAAGGAATTAACTGGTTCAAACTGATATTTATAAAACTTTATCGAATTGAAAAATATTAAATTTTAGGAGAATAGTATACAATGTTATCAAATTATTATATGAATAAATATTAGAGTCGTAATGAAAGAAACTTAAAATGGTTTAAATAACGATATAATTACAATTTTGTCTTCGAATTTCTGAAAAAAATCATGAATATCAATAATAAGTATTCAAAATATATAATTTATTTTTATTTTACAACCACGATTGATACTCGGTTGCGTAAAAAATAGATATACAATAGATTGTTTTTCGGTGATAATGTGAATACCATATATAAATTATTGTAATTTATTTGTTATATAATTTTAATTTTTGAATTATTATAAATGCATGTTATTTAAGTAATCAATTGTCTAACTAGATGTTAATAATGATTAAACATGTACATAAATCAGATATTTAACATATAAATAATCGCAACCATCGTAATTTAATAAGAAATGTAACATATGACAATTTACATGTTGAGCTGACACACTAATAACTTAATCTTAGTTTGTTAACAGTATTGTAGATAAAAAACTAAATTTTTTCCATATATACATACGTTGAATTTCAAAAACTAATATTTTTCATTAAAATCAACTTTTGTTAACAATAATGTAAATTTTACATTATTGTATATTATGATTGCAAGTTATTCTGAATTCAGTTATGTATTTTTTTATATTTTTGAGTTGAGTAAGTTAATTGCAAGTTAGTAGTAAATTCAGTAATAATATAGACCAATATGTATAGTTTATTTAAATAAAATTTAAAATTTTTGATCAACTCTGTATTCAACATATATGTTAATTTTTAGCTTTTTTGTAAACATACTAACGACATTCTACAGATATAAGTTTAATCATTTCGTTTTAAATGTACACTGACTACCCTATTTATATTAATTCATTAAAGACAAATTATACAACACAAACAAAAAATATATATTTTGCTTAATGAGCTATATTAGAAACGTTGTTGTTATGTGTAAAAAACTAAGTTATACTTATTGCGATATTTATTGCTAGAGTTCGAGAGCTCAAGGTCTTTAATGGCCGCACTTGTGTTTCGTAGCTTGAATCTGCCTTCACAAGATGCCTATGTATCTCTGTGAATTTAGAGAATGAAGCCAAAATATAGTTCTTGGTGGAGGGGTGAGACCCTTTATATAGATATTGGATGTCCTTGAATTGGACTAGGGTTAGGAGACTTGATGAATAAGTCTCCGTTTTATAATAGATTTTGGAGTCCTAATATGTAGGAAGCAAATTCCTTATTGGTTTGGGTGCCTTGGAGGCTACTCAATGAAGAATTCTATCCTCTATTGGATATACTTAATGAGATGTTGTTTCATCATATTTATTAATTACTAAATTAATAAATAATCAATGCTTTGGGCCTCATCAACTGAGCTTCGTTACTGGACCATATCGGGTTTAATTAATTAAACATTAATTATGTTTCTAGGCTAATTTCAGGCCCATATCATTTGCCCTCGAGCTTTTGTGAAACCTGGTACAGATTTCACAGAAGTTAAAGTTTATACCTTTTCTGGTTATCATTTTTATCGTAAAATATGGAGCGACCTACACATTTACAATGATTCTCCCTTTGGGATTTATCCTTATGGGCTTCCCTGATTTTTCAAGAATTTTTTTGGTACCTTCTGGTATTTTTTATGATTTTCCTTAATTTTTCAAGAATATTCCAATACTCACAGTTATTTTCCTTCATTTTTAAGAATTTTTTGTCCAAAATTTAATTTTTTAAAAATTATTTTCTAATTTTCCTGAATTTTTGGGATTTTTCCCTCTATTTCCCCCTATTTTTGGGAATTTTCAGGTATTTTTCTATTTTTAGCCCATTTTTTGATTAATTAAATAATCAAAAAATGGGTTGTATGGTGTCATACGCGTGGGTCACCCCCGCCTAGGAGACAGTTTGTGAACCACACCTAGGAATCAAGCCTCCTATGCATGGTTTTGGCTTTCCACGGCTACAATGCATACTTGGCGTGGATTACCCCCACCTAAAATACAATCTTGTGATCAACGCCTAGGAAGCATTGTTTGACTCCCTATTTTTTCAATCCCTCATACTTCCTAGGCGTGGGTTATCCCCGCCTAGGAGATATCTTTTAAACAGCGCCTAGAAATTATGCTTCCTAGGCGTGGTTTCACTTTCTTGACTTTTAAAGCCCTCATACTTCCTAGGCGTAGGTTACCCTCGCCTAGGAGGCATCTTTTGAACCACATCTAGGAATTGTGCCTCATAGTCGTGGTTTGACATCTCTAGTTTCTCTTTTCCTTTTTTATAACGAAATATGATTTTTCACAAATCCTGGGAAAAAATTTCCTCCCTTGCTTTTTCGATATGGAACATCCTAGAGTTCTCTTGAATTTGGTAGAATATTTCGAATTTTATGGGCTTCCCGCCCTTAGATACTGGTAGGCCTAAAATTTCGACCCAATTACCTCCTATAGCCGGTTGAGTGACCGGTTGGTGAGGTTATATAAGGAGTGGAGTGTGAATTCATTTCTCACACTTCACTTCAAGCAAACATACTTTGCAAAGCTTTTCTCTCAACTCCCTTCCACCACAAGGTGATTTCTGGTACACTGCACCACCGCAATCCTCACCATTTTCTGGCTTTCTTTGAAGATTCTATTTGAATCTTCTTCTTCTTCCTCCAGCCTTTAAAGTTTCCCGGGTTTCAAGCATTCTTCGCAAGAATATCAATGGCGGATTCCGACTCTTCCTTTTCTCTGCCTCCTCAGGCCGAACCTCGCCCTTCTAGGGCTAACCAAGGTAAAAAAATTCCCTCGTTCATGCTTCCGTAATTTCTCTTACAGATCTTTGAACTGAGTTTGGTCAACACTTACCTAACATACTCCATTTAGATGCATATAAATATCCTTCTAGATCTATTTCTGATAAAGTAGGTACTATAGCTCGTTTATTTGGGATTTCTGCCCCTTACAGGGTTGAGGCCCCGGCCCAAATGACAGGGCTTGTTACGCAAAACCTGGGGTCATACATATCTATATGAAAACCTTTTAATAGGATTTTGTCTTCCCCTACACCCTTTTGTTTTTCGTATTTTGACTGAAGCCCATGTCTATCCAACCCAACTTATGCCCAACTCTTGGCGTTTTATTCACTGCTAAATGGCCCACTCTTGCAAACATGGCTTCGATCCCAATGTCTGTGTTTTTTTATATTTATTCAAGTTTGTAAATGCCCCTGATGACCAAGGTTTGGTCAAGATTATCCATAGGTCCCTTTCTCGTTCTTGTTTTGTTTCTGGTACGAACCCTGACTTTTATCCTGACTGGAAAAGTGATTGGTTTTATGTTTACTTAGACGCTGAATGTTGGGGCCATTTTTCCAGGCCCAATTTTTTCAAAAGTGTAGATGGTTCTCTGAGGGATTTAAAATTGGGGATAGATGAATATGCGGACATCAAGGCCATAACAACTGATAACTTGCATCATTGTGCTCTCATCCTTTCATAGGGAAATTTGCAAATTTTGGTCTAAGCGACCTGGGTCCCGAGGGTATTTCTTTTCCTTCTGACTTTGTTGTTTATTTCCCATCCATTATTACTTTACTAATATTCTTTAATCCTTTAAGCTAAGGTAGCCTTGGACATTATTTTTAAGAGACGAGAGTCACGTGCCAACCGTGGCTCTGCTGTTGAAGCTCACCGCGAGAAGTGAGTGAGGATTGGTGACGACCCTTCGGTCACCATTACGGAGACCAGTCCCACTTTCATATTTGAGAGGCCTCACAACCTTGATGAGGATACTTCCCCTTTCACTGTAACATGGGGCTTGCAGAGAAGGGATACAGTTATAGGGAGCTCGGAGGCTGCAACTATATGGTCCGATTGTGTGGTTACACCATGTGGACGGGTTGAGATCGTAGAGTCTTCTGATGATCTACAGATTGAGCGCCTTGGTTCCCAGGTGGTAGCTTCGGTAAGCCTCCACTTCCCTTCATTTAGTATTCTTCTTATTTTTCTTTTCTTTACATATATAGCTTAATGTGCTAAAATATGTTTTTGCAGATGAATATCTACCTTCAGGCTGCCCTTCATAACCTGAAGGAGGTGAGAGCTAACCTGACTATCGTCGAGAGGGATAGGGACAAGTATCTTAAGGCATCAGAAGCCAATTTTACTCGCTTTCGGGAGGTGGAGAAAGAGTTGACGGACGAGAAGGAGAAAGTCCATAGGCTAGAGTTGGCTGCTCAGAGGGGCCGTGCTGAGGTGATCGCAGATTACAAGGAATCATAGGACTTCCAGGAGGTTCTGAATGCCGAGTACGACGCGAACTTCCCTGACACTTTTGCTACTTGTGGGGAGCAGATTGTGGGAGAGATTGGGAAGAAGATTTCTAAAGTGACTCTCGAGGCGTACCCAATGCCTCATTTCCCTGGGAAAGGCTCTCCTGATGAGGATCTCCCATATTTTCCTATTACTGCTACTCCAACCGAGGCCGCTGCTTCTCCTCTCCAGGATGTTATTCCTATGGAGGATGATCCCGTTCCCCCTTCTACTACTGCTACTAATGGGGGAAACGATGATAATTTTTTTAAGGATCTAGATTATTTTTCTGCTTTTATAAGCCCATCATGACTCTTATGTACTTGATTTGGACCTATGACTTATTTATTTATGCATCTATTTCTTTCTTATTTCCTTTGTAACTAGATTTGCATATTCTATGCTTATCATGCATTACAAAATCATGAGGAAATTTTTCAAGGAAACAGAATAACAAACACATAGTCTGGAACTTAATAAAATGGGTTTGACCCTTATATGGATAAAGTAAAACATAGAAATCCTAATAAACTGGAATACAAGTCCTAAGAGAGCAAAGCTTCATGATGTTTTTGAACCTTGTTGCTACTTTAATAAGTAAGCATTTTCTTTCCAACGATTTATATGTAATAAATCTTCAGGTTTTGAGCATGCCAAGTCCTTGGTACTTCTTCTCCTTCCATAGTCTCCTATCTGTAAGACCCTCATCATTGAACGCTTTTAACTTTGTACGGCCCTTCCCATTTTGGGGCCATCTTTCCTTTCTGTCCAACTCCCGATGCCTCAACCTTCCTTAAGACTAGATTTCCTTGCTTAAAAAACATTTCTTTTACCCTCAGGTTATAATAAAAGAAGCTTTTTTCTGATATTCTACGATCTTAACATGAGGTTGATCCCGAACTTCATCTATTAAGTCTAAGGCTAGTCTCTGACTTTCCTCATTTTCTTCTGTATTGTAAGCTTGAATCCTTAAAAGACGTATATGATATTTCCACTTGAACGACCGATTCTGCCCCATATGCTAACATAAATGGTGTTGCTCCTGTCGTGACTCTACAAGTGGTCCTGTAAGCCCAAAGTATTGGAAGTATCTCATCTAACCAGTTATTCCTGGAATTTTCAATCCTATTCTTTAATCTATCCAGAATAATCCGATTTGCTACTTCTACTTACGCATTGGCTTGGGGATGGGCTACGAAAGTAAAACGCAGCTCAATCTCATTCTCCTCACAATACTTTCTGAACTCCTCATTATTAAATTGTGTTCCGTTATCGGTTACCAAGATACGAAAGATTCCATATCTGCACATGATATTTTCCCACAGGAATTGTGCAACTTGCTTAGTTATAATCTTGTCTAAAGGTTTGGCTTTGATCCACTTGGTGAAGTAGTCAATAGCCAAAATCAAAAACTTACTTTGCACTATGGCCATGGATAAAGGCCCAAGAATATCCATTCCACATATAGCAAATGGAATGGGAGAGTTGATAGAAGTCAGCATCTTGGGGAGTTGTCAGACAACTGGTGCATGCTTCTTGCAACGATCACATTTCTTCACATAGTCTTTCGTATCAGCCCTCATTTTCGACCAATAGAATCCTAAACGAGTTATCTTGTGCGTAAGGACTCTGCCCCCCGAGTGTTGTCCACAAATACCTTTATGTACTTCTTCAAGGGCCAAACGCGCCTCGTCGGGCCTAAGGCATCTCAGGTAAGGGACCACATAAGATCTTTGTATAAAATCCCGTCAATCAAAGAGTACGTCAGTGCTCACACAACCAATTTCGTACTTCTGTCACATCAGTCGGGAGCCAACCAGTTTGGATATGGGCCTTAATGGGATCTATCCATGACTTTCCAATCCCTATAGGGGAAACAAGCTTAACATCAATGTTGTGTGTTATCCAAACACGAAAGTACACGCTCCCAGAACTTTCTTCTACCTCTGATGAGGCAAACTTGGGCAACACATCGGCCTTGACATTTTCCTCTCTCGGAATGTGCTCAACATGACACTCATCGAATTGAGTCATCACAACTCTCACCAGGCGTACATACTTTACCATTATTTCATCTCTTTCTTCGAACTCTCCCTTGACCTGGGATATCACAAGTTTCGAATCCCCATAAATTTTCAAGTTTTTGACCCCCAATGTTCTTGCTAGGACAAGGCCAGCTATCAGAGCTTCATACTCAGCTTCATTATTTTTAGTTGGAAAATCTAACTTCATAGCATATTCAATTAAGAACCCATCGGGGCTTTATATAACTATCCCTGCTCCACTCAAATTTGTTTTTGATGCTCCATCAAAATAGAGAACCTAGAATTCCTTCTCCTTGATCTGTTCTCCTTCATTCTCCTCTTTTACCTCTATGCCCTAAGGTACAGTATCTTCCTGCCCCCGACTTCTTGGTTGGGGATGGTACATTCAACCACGAAGTCAGCCAAGGCCTGGGCTTTTATCGCCGTTCGTGGCTTATACTTTAGGTCAAATTCCCCCAGCTCTATGAACCATTTAATCAGCCTTCCACTGTATTTAGGAATGTGAATAATATTTCTCAAAGAATGATTTATTAGTACCTCAATCTTATGAGCTTGAAAGTAAGGACGCAACTTCCTTGAGGCCATCACCAAGGATAAAGCAAACTTTTCAATAGTCAAATAATTCAACTCAGCCCTATGTAGAATCTTACTGACATAATATATAGGTTTCTGGACTTTAAGTTCCTCTTTAACCAATACGGAGCTCAAGGCATTTTCTGAAATAGCCAAATTTAAGTACAAAGTTTCATTAAGAATTGGTTTGGCCAACAGCGGTGCTTGAACCATGTATTTCTTCAAATCCTCGAATGTCTCTTGGCTTTCATCAGTCCATGCAAAATCTTTCACTTTCTTCAAGCCTTGACGAAGGGCAAACACTTGTCCCCGGACTTGGAGATAAATCGACCCAAAGCTGCAACTCTTCCAGTGAGTTCCTGAACATCCTTTACGGAACGTGGAGGTTACATATCTAAGACAACCTTTATCTTGTCCAGGTTGGACTCAATTCCCCTCTTGGAGATCATCAGTCCTAAAAAAATTCCAGATCCAACTCCAAAAGCACACTTTAAAGGGTTTAACGTCATTTTGTGGTATCTCAAACCTCAAAAACTTCCCTCAAATGGGATATATGATCAGTATTTATAAGACTCTTGACTAACATGTCATATATATATACTTCCATAATTTTCCCAATAAGATCTTTAAAGATCTTATTTACCAACCTTTAATAGGTAGCTCCTGCATTCTTGAGACCAAATGCCATAACAAGATAACAAAAAACACCAAAGTCAATGATGAATGATACCTTTGGGATGTCATCCTTATGCATCTTGATCTGATTGTAACCACTGAACCCATCCATAAAGCTTAGTATCTCGTGACCCGTAGTTTCATCTATCAGAGTATCTATCCTTGACATTGGGAAACAATCCTTTTGGCATACATCATTCGGATCAGTGAAATCCATACACATTCTCCACTTTCCATTAGTCTTCTTTACCATTACAGGATTTGCTAACCATTCCGGAAACTGTATCTCTTCAATGAAACCAGCCTCTAAGAGCTTCTCCACTTCTTGCTTGTTGGCTTCCTTCCTTTCAGGAGAAAAACTCATTTTTTTATTCACGGTCTTCCGATTAGATCCATGTTCAACTTGTGGGTGATCAATTCTGGGTCTATGCCGGGCATATATGTTGTCGACCACGCAAACACATCATTATTCTATTGCAAGAACCTTACTAACTTCCCTTTAAGGGGCTCCTCCAACAATGCTTCAATGAAAGTTACTCTTTCGAGGTCCTCGGGAGCCAAAGGAACCGGGATCAAGTCTTCCAATGGTTTTCCTCATTTATCATCATTCTCACGGATATCCAGGTCTTCAATAGGTAAGATCTGTTGATAAGTGGCATTTTATACCACTTAAAGCGTCTCATAACGGCTTGAATTGGTGTCTTGAACTCAAGTATTTTGTGTATTTGACGCATTTTCTAGTGTTTTTGCATTTCAGGATATAACTTGCTTAGATAGGTGGTTTTCATCAAATAAAGCTTAAGGAAGTGCTTGGAATCAGTCTAGGGGTGATGAGCGGAGAAATCAGCAAAAACAGGAGCAAAATAAAGTATTCTCCAGAAGGGTAGCACGCAACCGCGCGCTAGAAGCAGGCGACTGCGTGCCAGCAAGCGGCCGCGTAAAGGCAGCAGGCGACCGCGTGCGTGCGGAATTTCAGAATCTGGATTTTATTAATTCAAGTACAATTGGGCTTCTGTTGATGCTGGTTCTCTTGGGCTATTATATAAACCTTATGGAAAGACGTTTTCTTCATCAAGAGCAAGGGCAAGAAGATTGAGAAGACCGTTTTAGCACGCAACAACGAAGAAGAGGAAGCATACGTTTATCTTGTGATTCTTTTAATTCATTGTAACAGTGGATGCTAGTTTTCTTTATGCTTTGAACCTTAATACTCTTGTGACGTACTTCATTATTTATTAAGTATTTTTCATCTTTATATCGTTGTGTTATTATCATGCTTTCATATGAACACATGGTGACGATGAGTTCTATTATGGGCTAATCGTGATCATGGGATCTTAGCGGATTTACTATAGAATTCTTTAGTTAATTATTTAATACCTTGGTATATGGTGATTGTATGATATCTAGTATAGGTTGTGCTTATTCATCTTATATGCGTCGCGAACATGTAAGATAGCCTGTTAATCTCTTGTGAAGCGACAGTGAATCTTGAGATTTAGAACTTGTCATGCTAGCATAGGTTCATGTATTGTATGCATAATTAGTGGGTAACTCTAACCGTTTTACTTGCCCTGTGTAATCATCATGAATAACTTGCGCTTAAATCGTTATGTTGTCAAATTCTGTAGATATATAGGGTCTCAACATAATTGATGCCTATTCAACTTCTATCTTAATTGTGGATGCTTGGTAGAATGGTATTCGTACAACGAAAGTTGGCGTTTATCAGTTTCGTGTTGTTCGATTAATATCATCATCATTACATGCTAAGGTTAATAATAATAACTATTGAATGAAGTATTAATGAAGTTAGGATCTCATGTGTGTTTAATATTGTTAATTAAGTATTTAATTCTCGTAGTAATTATTAGTTTACCAACCTTAATTGTTATTGTCTTGGCATTGAAGAATAATCATACATTGGTGAGTAAGTGTTAATTAAATATAATTAATCAGAGTCTCTGTGGGAACGAACTAGAAATCATTCTATATTACTTGCCAACGCGTATACTTGCGTGATTTATGTAGCGCATGCTTTGTGCCTAACAAGTTTTTGGCGCTGCTGCCGGGGACTCGGTGTTAATTTGTTTAGTTTATGTACTTGCCATCAGTGGTCATTAGGATTCATTGATTAAGACTTGTTACTTACTGCTTCCGGTTGTGTTTCAGGTACTCTAGTGAGCGTTTATGCAAACATGTTCTCGCACTCGCAAGAGAAATATGGATAAAGCTGAGGAGACAGATAAAGCTCTTGACTTTCCAAAGAAAATAGTTTTTGAAGATTCGGATAAAGAGAGTGAAAAGAAAGAACCTGAAAAAATGAGTGATCGTCAAGATCAAGCTGATCAAGCTCTTATGGACTTTTCTCGGCCAAAAATTGATAACATTCAGTCAAGCATCATTCATCCGGCTATTCAGGCCAATACTTTTGAAATCAAGCTGGGCACTATTCAGATGGTTCAGAATTCTGTTTCTTTCGGAGGGGCTGCGACTGAAGATCCCAACACATATCAGGAATTTTGTCGAGATATGTAGTACATTCAAATATAATGGTGTCACTGATGAGGCTATCAAGCCGAGGCTTTTCCCATTCTCTCTGAGGGACAAAGCTAAGGACTGGTTACATTCTTTAACAGCTGGATCCATCACTACTTGGGAAGATCTTGCACAAAAGTTTCTGGTGAAGTTCTATCCAATGGCCAAAACTGCAGCTATGAGGAGTGCTCTTACTCAGTTTGCGCAACAACTAGGAGAATCTATGTGTGAATCTTGGGAGCGCTACAAGGAGATGTTTAGAAAGTTTCCACATCATGGTATGCCTGACTGGATGGTGATCATTAGTTTCTACAATGGTTTGGGGGTCCAATCTTGACCCATGCTCGATGTAGCTTCTGGAGATGCCTTGTGGGCCAAAAGCTATATTGAGGCCTATAATCTCATTGAAACTATGGCTGCAAACGAGTATTAAAACCCAACTCAAAGGATGATGCCTGGGAAAGTAGCAGGTATTCTGGAAGTTGATGCATCTACAGCTATTGCAGCACAGCTCACGACGCTGACTATGAAGGTCGATTCTTTAACCAACTATGGCGTAAATCAATTATCTAGTTTCTGTGAGCTTTGTGCAGGCTCTCATGCTACGGATCAGTGTTCTCTTGTTAATGAATCTGTTCAGTATGTGAACAATTTCCAGAAACCGTAGCAGCCTGTGCCCGCTACTTATCATCCTAATAACAGAAATCATCCCAATTTCAGCTGGAACAATAATCAGAATGCTTTTCAGCAGTCATATTAGCAAGCTGCAAATAAACAGTTTAATCCACCTAGATTCCAACATCCTCAGCAATTTGCTCAAAGGCAACCATATCCTCAACAAGGAGGTGCTGCTCCACCTTCTAGTGCTGATTTCGAGGAGTTAAAGTTGTTGTGCAAAAGTCAGGTTATTTTCATCAAGACCTTGGAAAATCAAATTGGACAAATAGCTAATGCCTTGCTCAATCATCAACCTGGAACACTTCCCAGCGATACTGAAGTGCCAGGCAGGAAGGAAGCTAAAGAGCAAGTCAAAGCTGTCACCTTAAGGTCTGGAAAAGTTGCTGATGCTGAAAAAGCAAAAGATGTAGAAGTTAAAGTTATAGATGAAGAAGGAATGTAAAAGGAGAAAGAGGGGAAACCAAGGAAGACTACTGTTGAACACACTCTGTATGAGGGTAATATAGGGGAGAAACAACTTTATTCTCCACCACCTTTTCCTAAGTGATTGCAAAAACAAAAGTTGGACAAGCAATTTGGTAAGTTTCTGGAGGTGTTCAAGAAACTTCACATCAACATACCTTTCGCCGAGGCTCTTGAGAAAATGCCTAGTTATGCAAAATTCATGAAAGGTATTCTTTCGAGGAAGGTGAAACTGGATGATCTTGATATCATTGCTCTGACGAAAGAGTGAAGTACCGTGTTGTAACAAAAGTTACCTCCAAAGCTTAAGGACCCAGGTAGCTTCACCATTGCTTGCACCATTGGCAAGTTGTCATTTGACAAGTGCCTTTGCGATTTGGGAGCAAGCATTAATCTGATGTTGTTGTCTATCTTCAAAAAGCTGAATTTGCCTGATCCGAAGCCCACCTACATGTCTCTATAATTCCCTGATCGTTCGATTACATACCCACAAGACATAGTGGAGGACGTGCTAGTAAAGGTGGACAAGCTCATCTTTCCTGCAGATTTTGTCATTCTGGATTTCGAGGAAGATAAGAAGATTCCCATCATCTTGGGAAGACCTTTCTTGGCTACAGGTCGTACCTTGATAGATGTGCAAAAAGGTGAACTCACTATGAAGGTGCAAGATCAAGATGTGATATTAAATATGTTCAATGCGATGAAATTCCCTACAGAATATGAGGAGTGCTTCAAGGTGGATTTGGTCGATTCTGCGGTTACTTCAGAACTTGATCATGTGCTAAGGTCTGGTGCCTTAGAAAAAGTCTTATTAGGGGATTTTAACAGTGAAGATGATGAAGGCAATGAGCAGTTACAATATCTAAATGCTTCTCCTTGGAAACAGAAGCTAGACATGCCATTTGAATCTCTTGGAAATACTGATCTCAAGAATGCTGAGGGAAAGATCAAACCATCTATTGAGGAAGCACCTACTTTGGAGCTTAAACCATTGCCTGAACACTTGAGGTATGCTTTTTTAGGTGATGCATCTACTTGCATCTGACCTTTCAGGTAGTGATGAGGACAAGCTCTTGAGGATTCTGAGAGAATTTAAATCGGCAATCAGATGGAATATAGCAGATATAAAAGGGATCATCCCTTCGTACTGGATGCATAAAATTCTGCTAGAGGAAGGTAGCAAACCGACTGTTGAGCAACAGCGAAGGCTTAATCCTATCATGAAAGAAGTGATGAAGAAAGAAATTCTAAAATAGTTGGATGCAGGAATTATATATCCTATTTCTGGCAGTTCTTGGGTGAACCCCGTGTAATGTGTACCTAAGAAAGGAGGTATTACTGTGGTAGCAAATGAGAAGAATGAGCTCATCCTCACTCGAACAGTCATAGGTTGGAGGGTATGCATGGACTACAGGAAGTTGAATAAAGCCACGAGGAAGGATCACTTCCCTCTTCCATTCATTGATTAGATGCTTGACAGGTTGGCTGATCATGAGTATTATTGTCTTCCGGATGGCTATTCGGGCTACAATCAGATTTGCATTGCACCAAAAGATCAAGAGAAGACTACTTTTACTTGTCCATTTGGCACGTTTACTTTTTGCATAGTTTCTTTTGGCTTATGTGGTGCACCTGCCACTTGTCAGAGATGCATGATGGCTATATTCTCTGATATAATTGGAAATAATGTCGAAGTGTTCATGGACGACTTCTCCGTCTTTGGACATTCGTATGATGAATGCTTGAATAATCTCCGTTTGGTGCTCAAAAGGTGTGTTGAAACCAATCTGGTGCTCATTTGGGAAAATATCACTTCATGGTGCAACAAAGCATCATTCTTGGGCATAAGGTCTCTAGTAAAGGTCTTGAGGTGGATAAAGCCAAGGTGGGCGTCATTGAAAATCTTCCACCACCTATTTCTATGAACGGAATCCGTAGCTTTCTTGCTCATGCGGGTATTTATCGGCGTTTCATCAAGGACTTCTCTAAGATATCTAAGCCGTTGTGCAACTTGCTAGAGAAAGATGTGCCTTTCAAATTTGATGATGAATGCTTGACAGCATTCGAGACTCTCAAGAAGAGTTTAATCACCGTACCAGTTATTATAGCACCTGATTGGAGAGAACCTTTTGAGATGATGTGTGATGCAAGTGATTATGCAGTGGGAGCAGTTCTTGGGCAGTGAAAGACTAATATCTTTCATGTGGTCTATTATGCTAGTAAGACGCTAAATAGAGCCCAACTGAACTACACCACTACTGAGAAGGAGCTCTTGGCTATAGTTTTTGGTTACGAAAAATTTCGATCTTATCTACTTGGGACAAAGGTGACAGTGTGCACTGATCACGCTGTCATCTGATATCTGGTCTCAAAGAAGGATTCGAAGCCTAGACTTATTCGTTGGGTTCTCTTACTACATGAATTCGAGTTAGAGATCAAGGATCGAAAAGGTACTGAAAATCAAGTAGTTGACCATCTCTCTAGATTGGAGAATCCCGATTCTACTTCACATGATAAGACATTGATCAACGAATCTTTTCCGGATGAGCAGTTGTTCGCAATTCAAGAGGAAGAGCCATGGTTCGCAGACATTGTGAACTATCTTGTTAGCACTATAATGCCTCCTAATATGAATGTGGCTCAAAATAAGAAGTTTCTGTATGAGGTGAAGTGGTACATGTGGGATAAACCAGATTTGTTTAGACAAGGAGCTGACCAGATCATTAGGAGATGTATCCCATTCTGTGAGACGAAGGGGATATTACGATACTTTCATTCCACAGTTTATGATGGATATTATGGTGGTGAATATACAACATCTCGTATTCTTCAAG
This sequence comes from Apium graveolens, assembly GCF_009905375.1. Classification (NCBI taxonomy): domain Eukaryota; kingdom Viridiplantae; phylum Streptophyta; class Magnoliopsida; order Apiales; family Apiaceae; genus Apium; species Apium graveolens. Next base: position 104,888,316 of record NC_133649.1, on the reverse strand, counting down.
CAGGTTTTTTCGGGCCTAGGTTATTTAAGGATGCACATTAGTTCGTTTTAAGGTGTGATCGTTGCCAAAGAGTTGGGAATCTTTCCAGAAAGGATAAGATGCCTTTAAATGTGCTACTTGAAGTTGAGGTCTTCGATATTTGTGGAATCGATTTTATGGGACCATTTATCTCGTCCTGCAATAATCAGTACATCTTGCTGGCAGTCGATTATGTCTCGAAATGGGTAGAAGTCAAAGCTCTACCGACTAATGATGCAAAGATGGTGTTGAGTTTTCTTCATAAGCAGATATTCACAAGGTTTGGAACACCACAAGTTATCATAAGTGACGAAGGGTCGCATTTCTGCAATCGTAAGTTTACTTCTATGATGCAACGCTACAATGTGAATCATCGCATTGATACTGCCTATCATCCACAAATTAATGGTCAAGCTGAAGTGTCTAATAGAGAGATCAAGCACATTTTAGAAAAAATCATTTGTCCGTCAAGGAAAGATTGGTCTTTGAAGCTCGATGAAGCTGTTTGGGCTTATAGAACAGCATACAAGACTCTACTTGGGATGTCCCCATTTCAACTTGTCTATGGTAAGGGATGTCATTTACCCGCGGATCTTGAGCATAAGGCTTATTGGGCATTGAAGAAGTTAAACCTTGATCTAGATGCAGCAGGGAAGAAGCGAATGCTTCAATTAAATGAACTTGATGAATTTCGACTTCAAGCGTACGAAAACAACAAAATGTACAAGGAAAAGATAAAAAGGTGGCATGACAGGATGCACACCTAAGTCATTCGTGCCGGGGCAACAAGTTCTTCTATTCAACTCTCATCTCCGACTTTTTCCTGGAAAGTTGAAATCAAGGTGGTCTGGACCATTTATCATCAAAACTGTGTTTCCACATGGAGCGGTGGAAATTTTTAGAATGATTCGGGCCAAGCATTAAAAGTAAATGGTCAGAGATTGAAGCACTATTATGGGGATACGACAAACTGTGAAGTGGTTAATGTCGTTTTATTGTCAACTTGATCGCATAACTCCACGTCAAGCTAATGACGTAAAAGAAGCGCTTCTTAGGAGGCAACCCAAGATATGAGACCATAGGACACCTTAAAATATAGTACTTTATCCAAAAACCCAAAACAATCAGAAAAAAGTTGCAGAATTTTTTTCCCAGTAGCCTAGCATGCGCCCGCGTGGCGTGCTGGGAGCGCGCGACCGCGTGCCAGCAGGCGACCGCGTGCTGGTGCCACGCGACTGCGTGCGTCCCTGACTGTTGAAAAATCATTTTTCAGCCTAAAAAAACAAAACATAAAAATCACAAAAAAATATAATCCATTAACCCACGATTTCCCCCCCATATCTTGCCACAATCCCCACTCCTAATCAATTTCTAACCCTAATTTTTCCCTATAAATACATACAACCTCTCCATACACATCCCACACACTTTCACTCTACAAAATCTCTCCTACACACCAAACACAAACTCTCCAACTCTTATTCTCAGTTTTCATGGCCCCAAAGAGATCACGAACTGTGGGTAGCAACAACACCAACCCGACTGCTACTGATTTTTCGAGGAATACTGTTGTGAGGCCCTGATTGTTGGATAGGGCTACTGAAGAAGAGTACACCAAGCTTCTGACTAAGCCTATTGTGAGGGAGGGGGGGTTCTTGCCATCAGGGAGGGATTGTGAGTTGCTACCGATGATTGCTGAGAAGGGATGGATTACATTCTGCGAGTCACCTGAGGCGGTTCCAATGAGTATTGTTCGCAAGTTTTATGTGAACGCCAAGGCCGACAAGAATGGGTTTTCTGTTGTTCGTGGGCTTACTGTTGATTATCAGCCCGAGGCGATTCATCGGGTGATTGGACAGCGACAAAGGAAACCACAAGAGGAGCATTGGAATGCAAAGGCCCCTGAGGACTTTAATTTGGACTTGATTTGTGCTACTCTCTGTCAGCCGGGCACAGTGTGGAAGTTTAAAAGGGGATCCAACGATTATCATACTTTCCCTGCTGTCGCGATGAACAGGTATGCTCGTGCTTGGAATGCGTTTATATGTGCTAATATTCTTCCTTCTTTGCATGTACATGAGGTTACAGTGGAGAGGGCGAGGTTGTTATGGGGAATTCTGAATGATGAATATTATGTGGACCTTGGTGAGTACATCTATCAAGGGATTTTAAAGTTCTTGAGGGGGAAATCGCAATACTCTATCCCGTATGCCTCTATTTTCACGAAGCTTTGCAAGGCAGTTGGAGTCCAGTGGCCTTCTTATGAGCAGTTGCAGATGCCGGCCGCTCCTATTGATTCATCGACTTTGAATACGATGCAGGAGTGGACGGGTGGAGAGCCTGAGTCACATGGTTTGGGCTCCAGGAGGAGTTCCAGCAACTCGTACTACCATGGTTAGGCCCAGTCAGGCACAGAGAGAGAGGCAGGCTCTTCGAGAGCCCAGGGACGAGATGGTTCGGGATTGGCTGATGTCTAGTACAGGAGGCTTTCGAGGAGGATGGATGCGATGTTTGAGTCACATAGTCGGTTTATGGAGGAGCTCACCCAGGCACCTGGGACTGCATTTAGAGGCCTTGGAGCTAACATCTAGTGGCCCGTTTTTGGTGAGAATTCTTCTTATCCACCACCTGACACTCCACCCTCTGAGGGTGATGATGATGATTCGTCTGAGTAGGTATACCCTGTGTTTCTTTCTATTACCTTCACTGGGGACAGTGAAGATTTTAAGTTTGGGGGTGGTAGTTAAGGAACATATTTGTGTGTGTGTCATGTAGTTGCATATTCATGATAGTTTAGTTCATATAGTTGCATATTTTTTCCATATAATTTTTTTATATATTTATAGCTTTATTTATCATGTCATATAGCTCATTCATATACCATGATCCCTTTGTGTTGCTGTACCGATTAATATGTGATATTGATGCGAGTGTAGTAATAGCGTTAGAGTGATGTTGACATGCATGCTAGAAACACTTATAATTTTACTAAGCCTTAGAGTATGCTTAAGGACTAGATTGTTGTCATGGTTTGATGGTTTTTGAGGTTAATATATTGCTTATACTTAGAGTGCATGTTAGGCTCTTAATGATAAAAGACATGAAAAGATAAAAATTGGAGAAAAAAAATTTGGAATTCATTGCTAGTTGTGGCTAGGCGTCAAATGGCTAGTAGCCGGCTAGTATTGTATACGAGTAGTCTAGGGTTGAGCAAGATGGAGCGAAACGCACTTGCTCAGAAATTGAAAAAAAAAAGAAAAAAGAAAAAAAAAGAAAGGAAAAAGAATATGGTTTAATACACAATTGATCACGAGTGGGCTCTTTGGTATTCGAGTTATTAAGTTCTTAGGAGACTTTGTGCCTAGTGACCTAAGGTTTTTATAGTCTGGGATCCGCTAACCTAACGCTCGCGAAATGGGTACCATTGCATAAGTCTTTTGTGGACCTCACTCATTGCACGATCAAATAAGCATTTGTTTTATGTATTGAATAAAAGCATGAATCCGTAATAAACTCCAATAATCTTGAAGTGTTATAAGTCATTTTGTGTGTAGAATATATTCTTCGCACAAGCTTGTGATTGCCTTGAGAATAATTAAGTTATGGTGATTGATCTAGTTTCGAAGCATATTTGTTAAGCATTCACATACACCACATTTCTAGTTGTATGTTAGCTTGCATGATTTGATTGATCTTTAGTCGCCTAATTGCATTTGTTGATAGGTCATGTGTTGGTTGGTTTAGTCATCACGAGGGGATCGCTGCATTCATATAGTTGCATTCATGCATGTTTTATTCTGAGTTTGAGTCTGTGATGCTTGAGGACAAGCATCAATTTAAGTTTGGGGGTGTGATAAGCGGCATTTTATACCACTTAGAGCATCTAATAACGGCTTGAATTGGTGTCTTGAACTCAAGTATTTTGTGTATTTGACGCATTTTCTAGTATTTTTGCATTTCAGGGTATAATTTGCTTAGATAGGTGGTTTTCATCAAATAAAGCTTAAGGAAGTGCTTGGAATCAGTCTAGGGGTGATGAGCGAAGAAATCAACAAAAACAGGAGCAAAATAAAGTATTCTCTAGAAGGGTAGCACGCGACCGCGCGCTAGAATCAGGAGACCGCGTGCCAGCAAGCGGCCGCGTGGAGGCAGCAGGCGACCGCGTGCGTACGGAATTTCAGAATCTGGATTTTATTAATTCAAGTACAATTGGGCTTCTGTTGGTGCTGGTTCTCTTGGGCTATTATATAAACCTTATGGGAAGACATTTTCTTCATCAAGAGCAAGGGCAAGAAGATTGAGAAAACCGTTTTAGCACGCAACAATGAAGAAGAGGAAGCATATGTTTATCTTGTGATTCTTTTAATTCGTTGTAACAGTGGATGCTAGTTTTCTTTATGCTTTCAACCTTAATACTCTTGTGACGTACTTCATTATTTATTAAGTGTTTTTCATCTTTATATCATTGTGTTATTATCATGCTTTCATATGAACCCGTGGTGACGATGAGTTCTATTATGGGCTAATTGTAATCATGGGTACCTAGCGGATTTACTATGGAATTCTTTATTTAATTGTTTAATACCTTGGTATGTGGTGATTGTATGATATCTAGTATAGGTTTTGCTTATTCGTCTTATATGTGTCGCGAACATGTAAGATAGCCTGTTAATCTCTTGTGAAGCGACAGTGAATCTTGAGATTTAGAACTTGCCATGCTAGCATAGGTTCATGTATTGTATACATGATTAGTGGGTAAATCTGACCGTTTTACTTTCCCTGTGTAATCATCATGAATAACTTGCGCTTAAATCGTTATGTTGTCAAATTCTGTAGACATATAGGGTCTCAACATAATTGATGCCTATTCAACTTCTATCTTAATTGTGGATGCTTGGTAGAATGGTATTCGTACAACGAAAGTTGGCGTTTATCAGTTTCGTGTTGTTCGATTAATATCATCACCATTACATGCTAAGCTTAATAACAATAAGTATTGAATGAAGTAGTAATGAAGTTAGGATCTCATGTGTGTTTAATATTGTTAATTAAGTGTTTAATTCTCGTAGTAATTATTAGTTTACCAATCTTAATTATTATTGTCTTGGCATTGAAGAATAATCATACACTGATGAATAATCATACACTGATGAGTAAGTGTTAATTAAATATAATTAATCAGAATCTTTGTGGGAACGAACTAGAAATCATTTTATATTACTTGCGAACGCGTATACTTGCGTGATTTATGTAGCGCATGCTTTGTGCCTAACATCTGCCACCCTACTCCATCTGTCCTCAGCGAGGCTAAATAACAATGGCCATCTTCTGGTCTCCCCTTTCTTCTCCTATCCTGTCTCTGATTGGTAACTTGATCACGGAGTGGTAGGATGGGGGGATTTCCTTGAAGGCATGTATACCTGCCTTCCCCATGATTGTATTATATGTTGATCCAGCCTTCACCACCATAAAGTTCAGCTTCTATGTGGCTAGTCTTGGCTCCTGACCCATCGTTAGAGGTAGCTTAATTATTCCTTCAACGGGGCATTCCACTCCAGCGAAACCATATATCGGCATATCAGTTGGGGTGAATTGAGAATCATTGTAACACATTCTTATAAAGGTATCATAGAATAAGATGTCTGTCGATGCTCCATTGTCTACTAGGATTCTCTTCACAGGGTTGTTCCCTATTATGGGTGTTATGACTAGGGGATCATCATGGGGAAACTTGACCCCTTCCAAGTCAAAAGCATCAACATCAATTGATCCTCCAAAGATTGTGTTTATCACTGGTCCTCGGGGTTGAGGATTTTGCCCCTGATCATCTTGATCCCTCTTACGATCATTAAAGTTCCTTCTTCCATTATTGTTTCTTTCTCCATCTCCAGTATACTTACTCAATTTCCCTTTTTAGATAAGGAATTCAATTTCATCCTTCAATTGTCGGCATTAATCGGTGTTATGACCAGCATTCTTGTAAAATGGACAGTATTTGCTCTTATATAGCTTAGCAGGATTAGCCTTTAGGGGCTTACGCCAGCGAACATCCCTATCTCTCTCAATTTCCATTAAGATTTGGCTCCTAGGAGCGTTCAACCTAGCATACTCAGCAAATTTTTATCCAGGCCCTCCCTTCTTCGGGGTTGAGTCCACAGATTTATTAACTCTAGGATACTTGTCCTTTGTACTGTATTCTTGATCGAACTTTCGCTTCTTACCACCAGCGGGCTCGTTATTTACTACCGTCTTATTCATACTTTCCTCCATCTTGGTGTACTTCCCGACCCTATCTTGGAGCCGCAACATGCTTTCAGGGGGGCGCTTAGCTAAGGACATCTTGAAGAACTCGTCTTTAAATCTTGCTGCAGTGCTATCATAGCTACCTTATCGTCAAGATTTGGGACCTTCAAGGCTTTCTTTGTGAAATGATTCAGATAGTCTCTTAGGGACTCCTTCACTCCTTGCACAATATCCATGTGGGATGCTGAACTTTTCTCATACACTCTTTCACTAATAAATTGCTTGATGAAAGCTTGGCTCAAATCCTTGAAAGATCCAATCGAGTTTGGGGTAGATAGTTGTACCACCTTTGAGCCATACCCGACAGGGTTTGAGGAAAGGCCCGACACTTAATAGCGTCTTTCATGGGCTGTAACAACATGGCATTAGAGAACGTCTTGACATAATTAGCAGGGTCGCTAGTACCATCTTATACTTTGATGGTGGGCATCTTGAACTTTCTTGAGATTCGGGCATTCATTATCTTGTCAGTGAATGACGGGTTTGGATAATCAGGATCTCCTAGGGGCATTAAATTACTTGGATCAGCCCTTGGGGCAACAACCCTTCTTGGTATTGGACCATCCAGGTCTATGATTGGAGGAAAATCTCTTTGCCTCACAACAAGTGGAGGTCTTGGGGTCAGGTTCGCCTCCAGTTCGGGCTTCAGCCTTTGGATCTCAACTTCATGAGCCCTGATCCTCTCCTGGACATCTTGGGGATTTATCCCTTGAGTGCTCCTGGGCCGCTGGTTGGTACCATGCATCGGCTCTTTACCAGCACGCCTCCTCCTTGGAGCGACCTCGTCGTCCGATGATTCGGAGCCTCTATCATAATAGGGTCCAATAAATTCTCGATCCTCTGGGATAGGAGCCAGGCCATGTATGTATTGGGGCATCTGCCCTTGTGCTTCGCTCCGGTTAGAGTGTCCACTTCCTCCAACCTCGGGGTATAGAGGCATCCCTTAAAGGGGGTTAATGGTCACGATCATTGAGTACTCATACCCAACTGGTTGAGGGTTCACAAGTGCTTGTAGCTGCTGAAATTGGGGATTCGTCCCTTGAGGAGCCGGGGGATTCGTCCCTTGTGGCTGAGCCTCAGTTTCCTCTATCGAGTCTCCTTCTTGGGTGGAGGCATAGGTTGAGTGCGGTGGTACCTCTACCACTGATGCGATCTTTTTCTACGGTACAAGAGTGTCTGTTCCACTATTGTTTCTGCTCCGTGTGTTCACCATGGTTGTTGTTGTATTCTCACATACGGTGCCAAATGTTATGGGTAAAAAACTGGTTAATAATTATTGTGATATTTACTGCTAGGGTTCGAGAGCTCAAGGCCTTTAATGGCTGCACTTGTGTTTCGTAGCTTAAATCTGTTTTTACAAGATGCCTACGTGTCTTTGTGAATTTAGAGAATCAAGCCAAAACGTAGTTTTTGGTGGAAGGGTGAGACCCTTTATATAGATATTGGATGTCCTTGAATTGAACTAGGGTTAGGAGACTTGATGAATAAGTCTCTGTTTTATAATAAATTTTGGAGTCCTAATATGTAGGGTGGTTGGATGCCTTGGAGACTACTCAATGAAGAAATATATCATATATTGGATATACTTAATGAGCTGTTATTTCACCATATTTATTAATTACGAAATTAATAAATAATCAATGCTTTATGCCTCATCAACTGGGTTTCGTTACTGGACCGTATCGGGTTTAATTAATTCAACATTAATTATGCTTCTAAGCTAATTTCAGGCCCATATCAGTTGTGTAATTTGGTAATATCTTGTATAAAAATTATACACATTGATAAAAAATCAACTTATATTTGATATACGTTAGACATTGTACAACATTTACAAATAAGAAAAAAACTAAGAACATTATAATTACATGATGAATAAAAAAATTCTAGCTAATGACCCGTGCCTCGTACGAGTTATTATGCTAGTTGAAAATTAATAAAACAAAGAAAATGTGTTCCTTCTTCACTACTCATTCGAGGGCAACCCTGGATAACAATAGGTTAAAATAATGATCGTTAATAGTTATAATAATCATTTTATTTTGTTAATCCACCGGCCAACTTTTGTGCAGCTCGATGAATTCGGAGGCATGTTATCACACTCGTTATAATAATAATCATTATTAATGTTGAATAATATATCTGGAAAAGGTTTCTTAATGTGCATGGTAGCCCTCACATAAATAGCGCTTTTACATGCTAGTGTTTGTTTGAGAAATTTTAAAATAAATAACTTACGACTTCAAATAAATTAGTGGCTTACAAGTGATAAATAGATAAATACTTATATGTTACATAAGTGTTTGATAATTTTACTTATAGATCAGAATTTTTTTAACATAAATGAATTAAAATAATAATTTTTAAATAAAATTATCTTAATTCTTATATTTTAAGTTAGATTAATATTTAAAAATATATTTTTTTAAAATTAAAATTAATAAAAAATAAAAAAATAAAAATAAATTAAGAAAAAGCACGTTGTTATTAACATCCAAACTTATTTGTAAGTTATAAATTCTAACTTATAAGTTGAATTGACAAACAATCGTCGATAAGTTATTACGGGCTTATAAGTCGCTAAGTTGACTAATAAGATATGCCAAATATGCCCTAAATAATGCTCTTTTTAAACGAGGTCCTTAAAAAAATCCAATTTACCGATTAAAAATATTGTAACCTAAGTACTCCCACCGTATGATAATATATGTCTTGTTTTGACTTATAGGGGGACCAACTTGACCTTGACCGCAAATTAGACATATTACATATTCCAGAAAAATTTAAAAGCTTATTTTATGAGAAAGCATCTTTAATTCCCTTTAAAATATATCTTTCATTTTATAAAAACAATTAATAATTTTTTTATTCTGAATTTAAAGTTTGATCAAATTTATCATTTAATAACCAAAAAAAAATATGAGATGGAGGGAGGGAGTATAATTATTGTACATATTTTTTAAAATTGGGGATGTCGCGTTGCAGTGTAATGTGGTTTGAACTAAGACCGCGAACCAAATTGCATATGCGTTTTGACAAAATTCTCAAATTGTAACTGTATCACATAAATTTTAAAGTTCGTAAATCACACCGTGAAAATGGGGTGTGGTGTGGTGCAATGCGATTTTTTACAGTCTGAGCGGTTTGAACGACTTAAGAAAATAATAAATAATTATTTATTAAAAATCAAATTTGTCTATCTATTTATAATTAAAAAAAATTCACGTTCAAAATCAAATTTTGTTTAAATTTTAATATTAACTATAACCTTAACAAACAACTTAAAATAGAGTAAATCACGAAAAAAGTTTAAAAAACATGTTTGAGAATATATAAACTTAAAACTGTAGCATTAAATAATGTATATAAAAAAAATAATAATAATGAATTTATTCTTAATATAATAATTATAGTTGTAAATGTGATGTCGAGTATTATCATCAAATTGTATAATTTTATGATAGAATATATATTTTTTAATAATAATATAACATATAAAATATGATATTAATTAATTAATATTATATAAATAATATAAATGAAATTGCAGTGTAGTGCGATTTGAACACCACTATCAACCACTCAAATCGTAACCACACTCTGCCGCGGAATTTGTGAAAAATTCAAACTGCAACAGCATCAAGAATTAAAAATCCCATTTACTTTGTGGTGCGGTGTGATTTGATGAACAATTCTATTTTAAATGATTGTTATATTACATAAAAAATCATAAACTGTATTCTTTTGCAACAAAATAATAATAAATTGTAATTAGGCACTTTGAAAAATATATTATGAACAAAATAAGGATAATAATAATATCCATTGAAAATAATAAATTAGTTGTGTGAATAAAAATAAAAGTACGAGAAAAAAATTCTCTCCTATGAAGTGATAGCTTTTGTTTTTCTCTCCCTTTTCGAAGTGTGAGAGCGTTGTCTTTTCAATGGCGAGAGTAGAGGATATCAACGATAGGTTAGCAGAAATGGGGATTGATGATGAGGAGAATACGGAACTTGTGTTTGAGGAGGAGGATGAGGACACATCGAACAAGTTTGAAACTTGTCTGGTAGGTCATTTTTTGACTGATAAGAATCTGAATGTTCGAGCTATGAAGTCCAAAATGGCGGATATATGCGACCTGCAAAGGGGATTAATATTAAGGAGTTGAAGCCAGGTGTGTTTCTTTTCCAATTTTATCAGTGGGATGATTTGGAATGGGTCACAAATGGAGGGCCTTGGAGTTTCGATGGTGCGATGCTTATCACTAGTAAAATTGGTTATGGTGAAGATCCACTGGAAGTTCCATTAATCCATGTACAATTCTGGATTCAGTTATTTGGTGTTCCTTCAGGGTTGATGACTGAAGCAGCGGGGAAACAGTTAGGCAATTTCTTTGGTACGTTTATCTCATATGATCCTAATAATAACTCTAGTATATGGCGTGACTGCATGTGTCTGAAGATCAATGTTGATATAAGGCAGCCTCTAAAATGAAAGAAAAAGATTTCAGGAAGAATGGGTCAGAATGCATTGTCCAATGTAAGTATGAAAGACTTGGCGACTTCTGTTTTGTTTGTGGCGTGGTGACACACACTGAAAAGTTCTGCGACAGAAAATTAACATCGTTGAACAAAGATTATCCTCGTAAATGGGGGGCATGGTTACGAGCTCCGACCAGGAGATCGGTGGGGCAAGAACGAAGCCGTTTTCTCCATGATGATAGGAATACAGATTAGGACGGGAGTCAAGGAAAATTCCATGTCAATCAGCATGTTCCGAGGGATTCTGTTATTCCAGTGGGACGTACCGGTGTGCATGGGCGGGATTTAAGTATTGAGTTATCTGATAAAGCTAAAAGTCAGGGATTTGTTTTTAAATATGTTGGGGAGAACTCTTTGGCGGTACAGGATAGAATTATCGGGCCTACTGAGGAGGAATTAATTGGGCTAAATATGAAGGACAGTAATAAAAGGAGACGTGGGCCAGAAAATTCTATGCTAATGGATATTGAGAATGGGGTTACTTCTGATATTGGGCTTTCTAAAGTTGATTGTCCAGTTTCATCTGGTTCTGATTTGGCTCAGCTTGCTTGGCAAGCGAGCCAGGCCCAATGATTTTTCTTAGTTGGAACTGTCGAGGGTTGGGATCCTCTCGCATAGTTCGAGTCCTTGGAGATCTCATCAGGGCACATAAGCCTGAGTTTCTTTTCCTTTCAGAGACTATCTCGTTTGCAAATAAAATTGAGGAGCTGCGTATCAAACATGGTTTTGCTTCTTGTTTTTCAATTGATAGAGTAGGTCGTAGCGGTGGTTTAGCAATTTTTTGGAGACACAATGTTAAGTGTGAGGTTACTAGCTTCTCTCGTAATCATATTAATGTAAATTTTCTGAATAATGGGGCTGCTAGTTGGTCCTTGTCGTGTTTTTACAGGTTCCCGGAGAGGGCTCATAGAAAGGATTCTTGGGAGCTTATTCGTAAGTTGGCTAGTATGACTCGGCTTTCTTGGCATATTATTGGTGATTTCAACGATATGTTGTATCCGTAAGACAAATGGGGGGTGTTCCTCAAGCTACTTCTTTATTGTCTGGTTTTAAAGATGCTTTGAACGATTTTTTGCTGGTTGAATTGGATTTACAGGGAGGTGACTATACCTGGGAGAAATCTCGAGGTACCCTGGAATGGGTTAAAGAGCGTTTAGATAGAGCCTTCGCAACTCGAGATTGGTTGCTTGCGTTTCCTCTCTGCAAGTTACAGGTGGTTCCAGTGCCTGTGTCTGATCATGATCATTTGCTTCTTGATCTGTATAGTGTGGTTTTTTCTAAAAAACAATTTCGTTTTCGGTTTGAAAACACGTGGTTACAAGAGCCTTCTTTTCGTCAGGAGACTAATGAGTTCTGGTCTGCTCTTCCTCCAACGAATATTATCCCAAAGCTGCTTTCAGTTTCTAGTTTCATGGCTAAATGGGGGAGGAACGTTTTTCACAAATTTTGTGATAAGATAAGGAGGCAAAAGGAGTTGCTGGAATCATTAGTTAATCGAGTTGATAATGCAGGGGTGGAAGCTTATTTTGAGGAGAAAGAAAGACTCAATGAGCTGCTCTTACATGAGGAGATTTATTGGAAACAAATGGCTAAGACTTTCTGGTTGACGGAGGGGGACGCGAACACGAAATTTTTCCATGCTGCTGCGTCTACTCGTAGAAAAACAAATCATATTTCTTCTCTAGTTACAGACGACGGGACTCGTGTTAAGGAGGGATACGCTATGTGTAAGGCTGTGAGGGATTACTTTATTCAGATTTTTGGGGATTCTCACTCACAAATGGATGCTCAAGTGGTCGAAGGCACGAGATGTGTGACTGATGATCATAATCGTATGCTGACTGAGGAGTTGTCTTTTGCGGAGTTCACTATTGCTGTAAAACAGATGCATCCGGACAAGGCTAGTGGCCCGGATGGTCTTAATCCAGCTTTCTTCCAGCAATTCTGGAATATTCTTGGTAAGGAGGTGTTTGTATGTTGTCGGGAGTGGCTTCGCAATAATTCATTTCCAGCAAATTTTAATGACACAAATATTGTGCTTATTCCAAAGAAAGAGGATGCGTGTTGTATGGGAGATCTTAGACCCATTGCACTTTGTAATGTGCTTTATAAGATTTTATCAAAAGTGCTAGCCAACAGGTTGAAGAGAATTTTGCCACATATTATTTCCGAAAACCAAGCCGCTTTTGTTCCTCACAGAAGTATAAATGACAATGTGCTCATAACATTTGAGCTCATTCATCACATGAAGAAAGCAGTTGGGGGTGGGGAAGGAGATGCGGCGCTTAAGCTCGATATTTCGAAGACCTACGATAGAGTTGATTGGAACTATTTAAGGCGTCGTATGCAAGTTATGGGTTTTTGTGACCAATGGATAAAGTGGATGCTCATGTGTGTCAATACAGTATCTTATGATGTTTGCTTTAATGGTGGCACTATTGGTCCAATTATTCCGTCGAGAGGAATAAGGCAAGGAGACCCTCTTTCTCCCTACCTATTTCTATTTTGTGTTGAGGGATTATCAATCTCTTTGACAAATGTTGTTGATAGAGAGGATATTTATGGTGTCAAGGTGACTCGTACAAGCCCTGTAATATCCCACCTTTTATTCGCTGATTACTCGTTTTTGTTTTTCCGGGCAAATCAAGTTGAAGCAGAGACAGTCAAACGAATTCTGGATGAGTATGTTGTAGTTTCGGGTCAATCCATCAATTATAAAAAATCGGACATTTTCTTCAGTTCAAATGTCAAACAAGAAAAATGAGGGCTGATTTCAAATATTTTGGGGGTTCATAATGATCTTCTGAATAGTATGTACCTGGGTTTACCCTCTCTGGTTGGGAGATCAAAGAAACGTGTGTTTGGGTTTGTGAAAGACAGGTTATGGAAGAGACTCCAAGGCTGGAAAGCTAAAAAAAATTCGCGTGCAGGGAAGTCTGTCCTTATCAAGAACGTTGCAACAGTTGTTCCTTCGTATTGTATGTCCTCTTTTCTTCTTCCTGAAACGATGTGTAAGGAGATGGAAGTGATGATGAATAAGTACTGGTGGCAATCAGGTTCTGCGGACAGGAAAGGAATTCACTGGGTTGGTTGGGATGGCATGAGTATGTCCAAGTGTTAGAGGGGTCTCGCTTTCAGGAATCTGTATGGTTACAACATTGCTCCCATGGCCAAGCACGTATGAAATTTCATTTACAAGCCTAATTCTCTTGTGTCGCGATTTACAAGGCCAGATATTTCTCCAACACGCATATTCTCCAAGCTATTGTGCGTCCTGGTTCTAGTTTTATCTGGCAAGGCATTGTCAAGGCAAAGAACGAAGTTATGCAGGGTTATAGATGGATTCTTGGGGATGGGAAAACTATCAAATATTTTCAAGATCCGTGGGTAGCTGGGAAGGTTGGTTTTAAAGTCGATTAGTCTAGAGAGTATGCTGATAGCACCTCTGTTGTGTCTCAATTATTTCAAGAGAATGCTAGAGAATGGGACACTAGAAAAGTCACAGAGATTTTCTCTAATGTGGATGCTGATTTGATTTTGGCAACTCGAATTCCTGCTAGTTCTGTGGATGATCGTTTGGCATGGACAAGGACTACGAATGGCAAATATTCAGTTAAAACTGGGTATCAATTATGGCATGGTCGAAATGTTGGCACTGGTAATGTGGTTCAATCGCAGGGCTGGAGTAAACTATGGAAACTTGATTTCCCTCATAAAATCAAGGTGTTTTTATGGCGATTATGCAGAGATAATATTCCGGTGAAGTCGAGATTAATTTTTAAAGGGGTGGCTTTATCTCATGTGTATCCTATGTGTGACAGGGGGAATGAAGACTTACTCCATCTCTTTATGTTATGTCATTTTGCTATGAGTTGCTGGCACTATGCAGGTTTATCTGTCGATGTAGGGGTCGATGAATCTATCCCATCTTGGCTTCTTGCTCGACTCTCGTCAATGGATATGGCTCAGATTAGTACTGTTGTCAAGGTGTTATGGGGCATCTGGTTTTTCCGGAATAAGAAGGTGTGGGAAAATAAGTTAGTTACAGCATTTCTGGCAATGGATTGGAGTGCCAAATTATTGCAGATTGGAAACGTGCTAAAGAGTCTCGAGCTCCTCAGTTAAACCAGCTCCATAAGTCGAGTTCTCAATACTCTATCCGATGGAAGAAGCAAGATGTTGGGTCATTTAAACTCAATGTGGATGCAACATTTCGAGTTGGAGTTTCTTCTTTCTCTGTAGGGTTGGTGATTCGTGATCATGACGGTGCTTTTGTAGCTGCTAAATCTTTGTCGTATCCGATGGTTTCTACTGTGCTTGAAGCAGAGGCTGTAGCCATTCATGCAGGTCTGTCTTGGCTATCATCTCTTCACTATACTTCAATTTTCATCGAATCGGATTCTCTAGTTAATGTTCGTGCTCTCCAGTGCTCTCACGAGAATTTGTTGGAGGTTGGCCATGTGTTGGAAGCTTGTCGTAGTATTCTTGATTCTTTTCCAGGCTTTTCCATCTCGTTTGTTAAAAGACAAGCGAACAAGGTTGTTCACTTAGTAGCATCTTTACCTTATTCTCTAAATTGTTATGTCTCCTTCAGGTCTGTTGTTGGAAGCTAATTTATCTGATGTTTCTTAATAATGCAAGCTGCTTTATTAAAAAAAAAAAGTACGAGCATAAATATGTGTGTGTTTATAATATCATTATTCATCGTTTTAAGAAGTCGCATTGTGAATGGTAAATTTGAAAAAACGGAGCAACAGTGTCCTAGAAGTCAATGAAAAAGTTTAACATTTTCCTAGTCTCACCAAATTACAAAACAGCCTACCTTCCAAAAGTCCCATTCAAACCCTTATATAAATAACCACCCCAAACAACTTTAGAACAACTTTTTCATTTCTATCAAACACACCATCTAAAGTCTAAACACAGACAATGAGCTCAAATTTGAGGTACAACAGAGTACGTGACCACCGGAGATCATTCCACGGCACTTGCAGAGGCTTCCGATTAAATACTAGAAGGTTTTCGGTTTATCGTGTTCGGGCAAAGTTCTACTACTTGTTCAAGATTATAAGCGGACGGTGGCGATCATGGTACAAACATGCACGAAATATTTGCCATAGCCACCCGAAGAAAACTAGTGCAAAGTTTGTTTCACAAAATGCATATCCCGGTCCCCGTGTGCACAACAGATTAAGATCATTCGGGCGTTCTAATTCTTTTTATTCGGAAGCTATTGCCGATTGTTTGGAATTCATTAAAAGATCTTCCGTCGGAGTCAATGATAACGGTGACGAACAAGAGGAGTACGCATTGGTTCAAGGAAAGTTTCATGTAACGACAAGTTGAGATTTTTGGTTCCAAGATACAGGGTATCGATGGTTCGATCCTATGTATTTTCGAGTATTATCATGTAAATTAAAACAGACTTTGTTATTTGTTTTTCTTTGGTGTTTTGGTTGAAAAGATTCGACCGAATGAGTAGTAAATATATATATATATATATATATGCTGAGAAATGGTCTTAGAACACCGACCTAAATGAATAAGTTTAAGCACAGTTTTTGTTTCCTGCAAGGGCTGTTTATCTTCTTGGATTTCGATAACCAAATGCAGAAACTGTCCGATACTCCCTCCTTCCAAAATATTGTTCCCGTTTTGACTTTTTGTATAGTTCATGATAAACGATTTACTATTAATTTACGTATAATTTATAATATCAAACATAATTATGAGTTATTTTGTTTAATTCGTATTTATGAGTATTTTAATACAATACAATGAAATTTTTATATTTAATACTAATATAAAATTAAAGATATTAAAAATTAAAAGTGTGAATTAACAAACGTGTCCAATAAATATTTTTAGGGACGGTGGAAGTATTATTTTCTTGAAAGCTGTTGCATTTTTTGTCCTGGTCCGAGTTTCTTTCTGTTTAAATTTTAAAAATCACATCGTGAGGAAGCGAGGTATTTATATATTTAGCTTATATTACTTGTCTGTTCATGATTCTCTTATGATGATTACAATTAGAAAATTAACAACATTGAATGTTTCAAGGACGCGTTCTTTACAGATCAATTTATCTTTCAACCTTTATTATTAGTGAAACACCCAATTAAAGTGAGCTTGTTCTGTCTTAATCCGTCATTAGTAGTTGATGCTTTACTTTTAGTTAAAAACACATATTTACAAGTTTTGACCTAATAGTTCAAATTTAAAATGATATCTTTTCTTAATTCTTTTGAATAAACGTATTGATGCAATATTAAAAAGATTTCAAAAAATTATTCAATCCGAAAACTCCTAAACTTTATCAGCGACTCCTAAAATTTGTTATCCAACGCTGTTTTAAACTGAAGAACATGATAATTTATTTTAAAAAAATATGTGAACATAGAGACCAAGTAAACATATCGGGAACTGATTGTATTGAATTAAATAAAATTAATGAAAAAAATAAATATTTACTCAACAACATACATTAATTTGGGAAACAAATTAACTTGTTAGGATGCACTCCGTCCCTAATTATATGACTATTTTGATTTTTAGGAGTTAAATTAATTAATTTTTGATTTAATATTAAAAATTACCAATTAATTATTTTTTGAAATAGATTAAATATATTTTTTACTAATAAATTCTTTATTATTTCTTATAATCATACATGTGTAAATTTTAATCATAGTCTAGCGAATTTGACGGAGTAATCCTAAAGATATCTCAACCCATTTTAAATACATGTACTTCATTTGTTACCCGCAAATGATATTTGCCCGTTCATAAACTAAGAGGGGTGTATTCAATCAAGATTTTAAAAGATTTTTTTGGATTCTTGAAATCAAGAGATATTCAATTTGGATTAAAAAAAATCCTTTGAAATCTGATGATATTCAATATATATTAGGAAAAGTCTTTTAAAATCTGAGTGTATTCAATTCAGATTTTAAAAAGTCGACTGAAATCTGACGGTATTCAATTAGGATTTTTAAAAGTCCATCAAAATCTGATGGTATTCAAAAATCCATGGATTTTTTTTTATTTGAAAAAATTGTGGATTTTAATGGATTTGTTAGTTCATTTTTAATCTTTTGAAATCTCTTTAAAATACATAAGATTTTGAAGGATTTGTTGAAAACTTCACAAAATCAGCAAGATTCTGCAAGATTTTCCCATTAACTCCGTCAAAATCCACGAACAATTAAAATCAACGAAAATTTTCTAAAATCCATCGATTATTATCAATCTTTTAAAATCTGAAATGAATACACCCCGTTAAAGCTCATTGCAATTTAAAAACGCAATCTATACTATAATATAAATAGTGTTAATATAATTAGTGTTAGATATATGCTAAACTACTAAATTCCCGCTAAAATATTACCAAAACTTATCCTAGTAAATTACAATCACAATTCTTCCTAATTCTTTTATTAATTTAATTATAAATCTATAATTATTATATATTTATATAAATATATAAAAATTAATATATAATTGGATAAATAAAATTTAAAATTTATTTAAATATTAACGGAAACCGTGTATTGCACGGAATTTAATCTGATACTTATAATAATCAAAATTAATGCATCTAAATAATTTTGTTAAAATAATGAACCGGATTTGCAGTTGCAAATCTGGTCGGGGAAAATGTTCAGGGAAGGAGGAAGGTAGCTTAAGATTGTATAATCGGGTCTTTTTTGGATATCCATGAACACAAGTTAAGTATCAAAAATTATAAAATTGACTTATTTTAATATATGAAATTTGTATATATAGAATTTCATCATTATTAAAAATAAAAGTCAATCAAATTATATTAAATTTATAAAATTTAGTATCAAGTGTGTGTCATTTAACACACTATAGAAAAATAGTGTATAATATCGTGTTTTGTCTATCTAAGCTTTCCACCTAATCTTTGTACTAAACAAAGTACAAAAGCACGAAGACAATAAAAGAATGCAGAATACCAATTTATTTGGTCAAGCGCACCAATGTATCTTTTTACACTTTATTTCTTTTTCCTTTAATAAGAAAACTAACCTAAACTAAACTAGGTGCATGTCATAGTAGCACGGCCATGTCAAAATGGACATGTCATAATATCAATTAGTCATACATGTCTTTTCGGAAATTCGACATGCTTTTTGACTACTTTTGTTATTTTTGATAATTATTTTAATATTAAAAATATCCATAAATAACAAATATAATTCTAATATATTTATATATATATATTTGAATATCTAAAAACTTACCGATGTAAATGAGTATTATGATGGTATTCGGTTGTTACTATCAACTAACTTTAATTTTATATTCAAGTTCACCCTATATATTAGTATAACAATTATGTTTTCTTAAAAAGCATAAGTTCGGGCCTTCATATAGCCCTTAAAATTTTAGTGTGACTGATTACCCAACATAGTGTCAGGCTCAGTATTTGTTGTATTTGTCATTGTCAATCATTGTCAATCGTAGCGAAACGTATTGTAAGATTGAGTGGGTGTCTTAAAGAGCATAAGATCGTGTTCAGACCTTTCTCTGGCACTTTAAGATTTTAGTGCGACTGGTTAGTTAACATATTTTAAATTTTATCATATTTAATTAATAAATGACAAGCCATTTGAGCATTTCTTTTGACAAAAAACATGCTTACGGGCAAGTATTCGGGGAGTCTCGTGACACTTACCCTATTATGCACAGTTCGTTTTAAATATTTGTTATTTTATAGTTTTTTAATATTATATTAATTATAATTGTTAAAAGAGTAAGTAATGTATTATTTTTAGCTTGATATCGTTATATCGATCAACGAATTATTTTTAATTTAATTTCTTTTATCTCAGTTCAATAGTATAACTATTTTGACACTGTCACTATAATCTATTATTTTATTCTATCTCGAACACCGTCGATATCTACCAAAATATCGTCTCATACTTGCCTACTGTGTCCGGTTATATATAAATTTGTTTTAGGGGTTTCATAAATTTTTAACGATAATATTTTATAAGATAATTATGTCAAAATAATAAATTAATTCACTGAGGGAAAATAAGTAATTTCAGCAAGTACCGTACGACTATCAAACTTTTAAAATTTAGTCTAAACCCGTGCGATGCGCACCATGGTTGTTTTAAATAATTGTTATTTTAATGTTATTATTTTATTAATTATATTTGTTAAAACTGTAAGTATGTCTGAATAAGTAAAACAGAATATTTCTTTTATTATATTATAATAGTTATTTTAAAATAATAAAGTTTTGGAAAAAAATAATTTAATAAACTCGCTCAAAAATACAAGTTCAATTTCTATTCATAACAATTTCCTATCAATGTTGTAGAACAAAATATGTTTAGTTCAATCTTCCTTGTTGGTTTGGATTATCAACATTAGTTTCATAGTCGTGATAAAGATTATTATCCAATTCACGACAAAACTCTTTTTTTTCGTGTCCATTCTTTTGTAATATTATAGAAGATAGTTATGTTAAGATAATACATTAATTAAGTTGAACAATTATGTAATTTCAGCGAGTACCGACCAACTACCAAATTTTTAATATTTCGTCTATTGTAAAAGATTGATAGATAGATAATCAGTATATATTAAAAGATAATTGTCCATAATATTTGTAGAGAAAGATTTATTTTATTTGTGTTAGATATTGAGTACAACACAGGGGCGAATGTGTTTTTTTAGATTTTTAGCCTTTTAAATCTTGTTTGGATATTGTGAACAAAGCAGTTTAATATTTGCAGAGATATTATGTTATCCGAAATAAATCAACAAGAACAATATTTCAAACTCACTTAATTTGTATTAATTACGTTTGTCTTGCTACAAATTCCGTGTTCTTAAAATATAAGAACCCGGCTTCTTCCTTGAGAGAATACAAGAAAAATGTGAATTTGTTTGTTACACCTAAACTAAGGACTAGTGCATGATTTATACACTAGCAGCATGGGTTTACATGACTTGTACTAAAATGTACTAAACTACTTTCTAAAGCAACCTTTTTCTATTTCCATTTCTAGCTTAGAAAATCTATGCAGAATCTTGCAGATCTGTAACCATCCTTTGTTCGGTTAATCTTGGCCCTTGATCTTGTATTCTCCCAGTTAGTTTGTAGACTTTTCAATATAGTGAATAGATCGTTTGTTGACTGATAATCTTGAATCTTGAATCTTGAATCTTGAACTTGTCCGCATTCTGTATTTGAGAGGCATGTCGAGATCTCTGATTTGTTCTATAGAGAAGTGACATCTCAATAAGTATAATGACTTATCGAGGTCTCTGAGTTCTCTATAGGTATATTTGACTTGTCGAGGTCTCTTGATCTTTACATGTGAAATGACTTGTCGATATGTCTGAGATCTATACATGTAAAAATTGACTTGTCGATATCTCTGAGATCTCTATATACATTTTGACTCACCGATATCTCTGAGATCTATAATGAGAAAGTGACTTGTCGATATGTCCAATTCTTCACATCTTTATTTTGACTTGTCGATATCTGTGAGTTCTCTACATGCAGAAATGACTTGTCGATATCTCTGAGACTTCTCTATAAGCCAATTTGTACTTCTTGATAAGCTATTCTGGACTTCTCGATATAACTTGATCTGTGTTTTTCGATATATTGACTTAGAACATCTTTCATAAAATAGTTTTATTCAACTCCAAGCTTCTACATTTTTCTCTGAAGTATTATCATGGTTTGATTTTCTTCCAGAGTTTATTCCTTAGCTTGAATCTGTTCACAGAAAAATACTCCAGTCTAATCTTCTAACCTTTTTACATACTCGAGAAATACAATACAGAATACAAAATTGATTATCAAACAACTAAATCTCAGGGTTTTCAATGTGACTTATTCTTGTTATTGTATAGGCATGTCTTGTACAACAATTTGGAGAAAATAAAAAGGCAACATGTTTTACGTAAAAAGGGTGTAGAAAAAAAATTGTCTAAAATATCTGTAGAGGAAGAGTTGTTTTAGTTGGTGAAAATAAAAAAGGCAATATATTTTACTTAAAAAGGTAATTAGTTATATATTAATTAAGTAAGGGCAACTGAGTAAAATCCTAAATTTTTTTAATGTTTCGTCTATTATATAATAGTATAGTATAGATATGGTGAAGGTCTTTCTTTTTTCTTTTATAGATTTTGGTAATATTATATATTTAAAATTTAATTTAAGTAATTGGTTATCATTTAAAATGTATCAAATTATTTCCAACCAAATTAAATGGATTTTAGTAGTTGTCAACTTGTCATGTCTTCTCCCGACAAAAAAAATGAAACTTGTCATGTGTTCTATCTAGGATCGTAAACGAACAAAACATATCCAAATTTTGCCTGAGTCAAGCTTTATTATACTTGTTTGAAGATAAACTGAATCGAGTCGAGTCGAATTTTTTAATCGAACGAAATTGATGTTCAAGATCGACTCATTAATAACTATGTAGCACACGAATTTTATCACGAAAAATTCGAATCGAACCAAACTCGAGCCGAGTCGGGTTATTCACAAATAATCGTATGTTTAATACTCAACCAAATCCATTTTTATAATAACTCGTGTTATTTTCATTATTGCACTTAAATCACATATTCATCAAGTTTTAAGATTTACAAAGTCATATTTTATAATATCCACCACATACTTTGTAATTTTGTTTATAATTTATATCGATTTATATATACATATTTTTTTATAATTAATCACATATGCACACATCACGAGTCGAACTCATGAGCAATACACCAACACTTTATTGGTTTATTTATACATGTATGGTTTCTATAAAACAAGAATCAACTAGATGAAATTGTTGTCAATTTTTTCCGATATAGACATAATTATATATATTGAATACATAATTATTTTACAAGTAATTCTTAAATCGAATAAGCATATAAGAATTAACTATTAAACAAGGAGAATGGTTTGAAACAAACAGAGATTGGATTTAATCTCGAATCCAGAAAACCTGTCTCCTTAAAGAAATTTCGCCATGCACCATCTGTGTTTAGCGACATGCTTTCTGGGATAAAACGAGATACTAATAAAATTGATAAATCAAAAATACTCTCAAGAACTTGAACTGAGCCCGGGAATTATCACCAGAATATTTAGAAGTTTAAGACTGAATGGAACGAGAAATAAAGAGGCGACTCCAAATTTCTCGACATCATAAAATCTGGTGTCCTAAGACTCTATTTCTAAAGAGAGGCTTAAAAAGACCTATATTTTCTTCAAGATGTGGTACAGTGTATGTTATTTCCAAACAATACAATAACATAATTATAGAAATGCGGTTAAATAGAATTATGGTTTCTTTTTATTTTCAGAAAAACTCTTTATAAAATATACAACTGTGTTTTTGAATAAGTAAGAATGCAAATAAAGCTTTTGAAGTATTCTACTCACACAAAGTAAATAAACACAATGTTTAAAAACTTTCTGGCGGATTTGTCTTTCCATCAGAGATGTATATTTGAAGAAATCTCTGTGATGCAAATCGCACACAGCTGCTTATAAGTATTCTCTTCAAACTTTGAACTTGAGAGTATTTTATAAAAATATAGCTTGCTTAACTCTTGAGTTTTTACTTGTTATTTAAAATTCTTGCTACACTTGATTTATATTGAACCAAGTTTACATGTGCAATAAATAAGAATAATATTCCTAACAGCTAGGTCCATGCACATGCTTCTTCATTCTTTTGCCGAATGCAATCCAAGTAAGAAATAATATCTTTGAACAACCTTGTTTTGCATGGAAATGGAAATGCTTAATTTTCTTCTAAAACTTGTAAGCAGGCTGCCATATTCCTTTTGTGCACTTATCAACTCATATGACTCTGCCAGCTTCTGTCAAGTCACTATCAACTTCTATCTTGTTGATCATCGGTTGAAGCTTTATTGATGTTATCCGTTGAAGCTTTATTGTTGTCATCCGTTGACACTATACTAGTGTTATCCGTTGAAACTTTCTTGATAACATCCGTTGAAGCTATATCGGATATCAGTTGAAGACCTCTTGACTAACTTATCCGTTGAAGGCATATTGAGTCATACGTTGAAACTTGTAGTTTAACAGTTGAAGATATTTCCTTAGCAGTTGATACTCTTTTAGTTATACAAAATTACAAGGCATTTTATATTTACACTTAGCCCACCTATTTTATATATCTTGCTAGTAGTCATCATGACTTAAAAATCACTATAACTCCCAAATCCCTTAGCTATCATATTGTACAGAATGTGCTCCATACTTATTAATATAAGCTACTCCTTCAACGGATAGACAAAATGCGATTATCCGTTGAAGGCTTCTAAATGATACTTAACAATTCTACTTAAGGTTTTGGTGAGTTATCATCAAGACTACAACATATTCCTAACAGTGTATTTATAAGCAAACCCAAGAAATAGGTTTGCGCTACTATCATTGTGGTACAAAACTTAATTACCACTTTAAAGAGTCAACTTTGGAACATCAGTTCACATTCACTATTTATTCATTTTGAATGTGTAAATATGTGTTGGAATCTCCTCTCAGAGGATGATATAATTCAATCAATACACAACACTAACGCAGAGTGTATCTCACTCAAAATGATCCACAACTTAGTGCAAAATATAAAGTCTTTTTCCCAATAATCCCCCATAAATGAGATTGATGGTCCAGTAGCACATACAACAAAGACATACAGATGCAGAGCTTAACTTGGTGATAGTTCATGCGGTCAGATATAGCATACTATAGGTAGAGAATGCTCCTTGAACCTTTGCTCGAATAAGTATACCGACTTTACTGGTAGACAGTATGACGCGATGGCCTTGAACTGTTCGACCGTAGGGTCTCATAAAATAAGGGTTTCATGCTTAAACAGTTCAATACTCTACATGGTATGAACAACATTTCCTTTATAAACATTTACACAAGTAATCAGAGTTACTTGCCTGAAATTATTTTCCTGAGGGTTGAACTACTGCCACCTAGTAAATCCTTTCCTTTCCTAGCCTGAATGCCCTCACGCTCCGAATCTACAATAAAACCAAAAATCTTAATTAGATTCCCAACTCTCGTTCCTGGAACGATCACTCTATACGATAACTCGAGCATACGAATATAGCTTATACATATAAGCACATAACACATAGCACATAGCACATAGCATATCCCTTTCTCGTAGCTTTTATATCCTTATACACTTAGCAATCAAAGCGTACTAGCCTGACCTTGGCTATTTCTCAAATCACACTATCACGACTCTTTTACGAGTACAAGACCTATTTACAACCAAACATTTACGTATATTATATCAATCAACTTAATTTCTTTTTCTTTTGCTCCTTAATTCGAGCCACATACTATAATCAAGCAACAATTCATGAATATTTACTTATACATTTCCAATCGTCCTTTTAATCACAAAAACCAAGTAAAATCAACATTCAACCACTTATCATTATCATACATACTTGTAACTTAAACCCCAAACCTTATTTTGACTTAAACTAAATACCACATCGATTTGAACAATTGATCAAACCAAATTTTCTTTTTAAAGCTAGGTAACCTTTGGGTTTTTCAACAAAATGGCACGCAACTAGCAAAAGCCAACATGCAAGTTCAAAAATCAAGAATTGAACTTAATCTAAACCAAAAGTACTTGATCAACAACAATTTGAACACTCTTTCTTTAAAACCGAAACTTTATAACGATTTCTCGAACCACAACTCGACATGCACTCATACCATTTAACATACACACCTTCAAATCACAATCATATCCTAATTCAAATCGAAACTATAAACATTCATCAAATCATTTGAGTTTAACAAACATTTTTAAACCGATTTTTTTTTTTAAATCAAGAACAACATTCGGATTCTTTAAAAACAACCAACATGCAACACTCGAAACTATATTTTTAAATTATTAGAGCTCAGTCAAAGCATCATAGCTCACCACCGGTTCACCGGAGTTCATCACCGGTGGCGGTGGCATCTCGGTGGTGCCCCCATTCGGGGGTTTCCAACCATCAACCGCCCATTTACACAAGTAATCACACATGCAACACAATCCTCATTCAAAACACAAACCCCCTTTTTATTTTCATGAAAGCCGAACTCAAAAACCACCAAACTTAACTTTGATCTTTCCCAAAAACTTAAAAATAGCTACATGCATGAATGAATACAAGTGGATATCTCTATTTCTCACACAATCAGGGTTCCATACCCGAAGATGAGTGAAGAACAAGTGAGAGAGAGTGAAGAAAGAGAGAGTACCGAGAGGGAGAGAAAAATCCGAGAGAGAGAGAGAAAGAGAGAAATGAGAGAAAAGAAAGAATGAAGAGAAGGGCTCGGGAAGAAAAGAAACAAAAAAAGAAGTGGGGTGATTTTACATTACCAAGGTAGGGTAATATGGTAATTAAGTTATTGCTTAATTTGATTCTCTTTTTATCCTTAAAAGAAAATAGAGTTAATCTGCAAATGCTTCTCTCGGAAAGATGAAAGTGTCTTGAATAAAAATCTTTAACACGTAGATCTCGAAATTAGCTTTCCAACCATTACTCATAATGAATTTTTGAGCGTAACGGTTGATTTTATATGAATTTCGCAAACTTGCTTTAATAAATACATTTTCCACATAAAATTGATTTAAAAATGCAAAGATCAACAATCAAATTCACTTATTATTTTTAAAAAGTCTCTAGGATCTTTACGAAGATAACAGAACAAATCCCATGTTTTTATCCTTCTCAGATGATTTTATAAAAATGCACGAAGGTTAATTAATCATTTACTTAAATCACGTAATTCCTTTAAAATTCACAAAATTGACACAGAACACATATTCATGCATACAGTCAAGCAATCACACACACATATAGTCACATAACGACTCAGGTCTGATCATAGAATCTATCCCTCTTTAATCTTTATCATCTTTTACGCGTACTGGGTCACGTTCAGCCTGACGGCCCGACGCTCAGCGTTTCGATTACGCTTCTCATTATCTTTGCCAATCAACACGTGTCTTAAGACAAAATACTTTATTCATTCACTTCACATATAATTCACATTTTATATTATTTAATTCCATATTAGGACGGGTTCCGTTCTACCTGACGGCCCGACACCAAGCTTAACTTCTAAGCTGACCCTTTAAACTGGAACGTTTTTATCCACGATCCTTAACTCTAGTATACAGATAAGACAAATAATCATCATTTAATCACATAATTATAATCACATCACATAACACACTTTTTATTTTCTTAATTACGACGCAAAATTCTCAGTCGTTACAGTCGAGATTTAAGATAAAACCCGGAAATCATTCCGGAGATATTATGGGACGGTTATAAGTCCATAGTAGTACATTTTAAAAGGGACTCATCGTCCACTTACGAAACATTAAAACACCTCGAAATTTTATTAAAACGATTTCCCAATGATCATATTCCCTCAACTATATTTTATTGTTCGAATAACAAATACTATATACTTATTCCTTTATTAAGGGAGTAGTATACTCCAACGTTTATTTATTTCAGACCCGATTAATCATTATAGATTATTAATTATATAAACACAAATTAGTTGAGGAGAATTATTTTAAATAAATCTTTTAGAGAGTAAACTCATTCGAGGTTTGATTATTATCAATTATTATTTAATTAATTATTATTCTTAAAAGGGTTTATTATTGACTTAAGAATCATACATCCTGATTTAAAATGTACTTTCTGATTTCAGAATATCATTCGAATAATTTCAGATCGTCGGTGAATATTATCCCGACATATTTAATATGTTGAATATAGTTTCGAGAAGAAACTTTTCCCCCTATTAATTATCTGTTGACAACGGTCAACTCACATCCTTAGTAATTCCTCCGAAATTATCAAAAGTACGTATATACATATATATACACTTATATCTTAGAGAGATAAGCTATTTCTATCAACAAGCAAAACGCTTGGGGAACTTCGATGTGGTTCGAGTTCTCGAGATTGATAGAATTATTTTAAAGGACAAGGGAGGGGTAGACTCTGGTACTATGTGTGCTAGATGGACTACCAAAGGTACCGCATGCGAAAGTACTCAGTGTACTCAGGAACTTGTGAAGTATGTGTATACCTGAAAATGGGACACGTGGCCCCAATGCGGCAAGGGTGATACCCGAGAGATGACGGTTTCGTCCTTCTACTAGTAGAAAAGGTTACTTTATCGCAGTACGACTGATCATCATATGCGGTGGCTCCAGTGAATGTCCAAACCCTTCCAATTGGAATTATGATGCAATACCATAACCCAAGCCTAGGTGCTGGGATTACTATTAAGGTATTCGCATGATATTAAAATCCCTTAAAGAATTGTTTTCGTAAGAAGGCGTGTAACACCAAGGAAAACTATTTTCGAATAAAACATAAATATCATATATGATGTTATCATACAGTCATTTCCATACTGTACATTATTATGCTGGGCATTATAGCTCACACTTGTTTTCTTAAATTGACACAACACAACAGTGAATCAAGATGCCTGCCATGAGAACCACAACCAGGAAACGGGTAGAAAATGGCCAGCTATTCCGTAGATTATTTGGTGTTGTACCTCAGGTAGTCAGAATAAGCTGGATTAGTTTTCAGTTGTTTATAGTTCGGCTTATTTATAAGTTTAATTTATGTAAGGTAAGAAACAAGAAACGTATATTTGGCCATCGGACTAACCTTACCTAAAGGTCACTCCCTGGTAAGACTAATGATATTTGGGTTGTAATAAAATTACTCTAGTTATGATGGTTCGTTTCCAAGACAATAACCTGTAAGTGTGTGTGTGATAAGTGTGGGGTCGTGAAGCGTGAGTATTTATATATTGTAGTGTGAGTTTAGATGGTGTGGCTTCCGAGACTCCTGACCCCGGGTTTTGGGGCGCCACAATATTCCATCAATTAAGTAATATCCCATATTATAATTGTTTCCATTGATAACACAATTTACCTATGGAGCACGACCTTGTACAACATCATCAAATATTGGTGACCGGTCTAAAACAGTTATGTCATTATTTGATCCCGCATCTCCAACAAATGCATGCCAGATATATAGTTCGGATGAAGCAACCACTTCCAATATAATTGTTGCAACTCCTTTGTGACCACTTACGAACATTCCCTTCCTTGCTTTTGGACAATTTTTCCACTGCCAGTGCATACAATTAATACTTCCCATCATAACAGGAAAACCACGAGCCTCACCCATTTGTAATAGTCGTTGCACGTTATTTGAGTTTGGCTTTCGTAAATATTCACCTTCAAATATCGTAATGACATTGAAGACAAAAAATTTCAAGCATTCAACCGGGGTACTCTCTCCAATACAAACGTAGTCATCAACAGCGTCAGCAGACACACCGTATGACAATATACGCATTGTCGCGGTACATTTTTGTATAGGGGATAAACCTTTTCTTCCCACTACATCAATTTTCTGTTGAAAGTATGGATCAAAATTTGAAAGAGCATTCACAATACAAAGAAAGACATGTCTTCCCATACGGAATCTTCGTCGAAATATATTTTCTGGATATACTGGATTAGGTGAAAAATAATCCTTGACTAGGCATTGATGACCTACTTCACGATCTCTATAAATACATTTCTGAGGTGTGGATGTTGAACTCTATCCATATATTTATATGAAAGAGCTCGACTCGACGATTGTCTTCAGCATCATCACAAAACTCTTTCATGAATTCTTTCGTAAATTCTTTAGTGAAACTTTCTTGTGTAGGTGTTTGATTCATGTTGATGTGATTTGAAAGAATTAATACATCTTGTTTATATAGAAAGAAAAATAGAATATATTCCAACGGCCAGCTTACAAACAAATAAAAACAATTACTAGCTTCCAACATCTAGTTTATAAACAAATAAAAATAAATGCTAGCTTCCAACGGCTAGTTTACAAATAAATAAAAATAAATACTAGCTTCCAACTGCTATTTTACAATCAAATTAAAAACAAATACTAGCTTCCAACGGCTAGTTTACAAATAAATAAAAAATAAATACTAACTTCCAATGGTACATTGATTTCAATCTACTAGTACATTGAATGCAATCTATTGTATAGAAATAAACAAGAAAAATAAACTCTAGTTTTTGGACATAGTTTTCTCAAGCAACTTTGCATGTGCCTTCCGCTGAGCGTCATTCATTTTTGTAGTATCTGCCATAATGACTTATAAATCCATCTCGGATTGTTTCGCCTCAAGCTCCCTTAGTCAAATTTCATTTAGTTTATCTATTATGTCCATTTTTATTTTGTAATTAACTTTTAAAGATTTCCATTCATCAACTTCTGCAGCTGTGGCCTTCCCTTTTCCCTTCCTTTTAGTTGCAGCTTTTGTACCTTTAGGACGAACCAGTTCAAATTCATCGGATGTTGGTATATCGTTATTTTCTTCTGATGAGTAAGCTCCAGAACACTTAATTTAGTTCTTTAGAACTCGCACAACTTAGAAGAGTTCTCCACTTGGGATGTCTACGAAGTTCATGCCAATGAAGCTCAAAATTAGACTTCTTCTTGTAATTAGTTAAATGATTTGGTAAACTTTCTCAATTATTTTGTCCAAGTTTGAACCACTCCCGATTTTTCGCTGAGCCTCATCATAACACGCACCAAATTTCTGAGCATCTTCATTTATTCTTTGCCACCTTTTTTTCATTGCCATAACTCCTCTTTTAACGACACCAGGATTATCTTCTTCACAATATTAATGAATTCGTTCCGAAAATGCTTCAGCTTTTTTATCAGTACCGACTAATGGATCAATTGACACATTCAACCATGCACTTTTAATGACACTAGGATTATCTTCTTCACAATATTGTTTACATGATTGTTTGCTGACTGGATGGGATAGTTTAGCATTGGAGCACTAGGTTTATTGAGAAGTTGTTATCACATGTTGTCTGAGTTGAACAACGGTTGTATAGAAATATTTAATATTATTTTAGTGAAATCATGGCCCACAATGTCACAATTGTTCTCCTGCTCCCTTTATATATATATATTAAATAATGATAGTATGGATGCTAACCATTTTGTAGGAGTTGTTTACCATTATAGTGAATTTGAAGCAAAAATGATTTAAAATGAGTTGGAAGAGAAAGAAAGTAAAATATTAATTTTTTGGATGAGGTTGAGGTTCTAAACAACCTCAATGGTTGTTACCATTGTGGGTGCTCTTACTGACAAACAAAGCCTCAAATTTAATGGAGTCAAGGGAGATTGATCATGACTACCAAATTGGTCAGCAAACTCATATGCTATCATTTCAAAATTGTTTAGTGCCACCAATAAGGTGCGAAATGCACTTTCTCAGAAATATGTCAGCACAACATAATTAAATTCGATGGTATATATAGGTATCGTGGATTGACAGGAGGTCCAGTAACATATTGATGGGGATCACTTTATTCAGTAGTTAAAAAAATACATTAAGGGAAGAAGAACCCCTCCCAAGGGTTATGAAATCATAAATGGCCAGTTGTATTACAAGGGCCGTATTATGATCCCAAAAAAATCTTATGTTGTTGCTAGTCTATTAAGGGTTGTATTGAACTAGGATTTTATTTCATTTTTTGTAATAACCCCAATTTTTGGAAATATTTGAAACCCTGATGAATAGTAATTTTTTGTTGATGATGCTGATTAAGGAAAATTATCAAACCATACTATGTAGGAGTTCTTTTATTGATATTTTGAGATCTTATTAATATTATATGCAGTATATGAGTGTATGTAAAGATTGTCAGAATTCGAATTCGAACACTTTGATTTTTCCCGAAAATCTACCAGATACCGAAATAATTGAGTATAAGGTAACATGATTAAAAGGATTTAAATTAAAGGATTATAAGAAAGGATCATTAAAGGACTATAAAATATTAATAGAGGTTTAGGGAAGCCCAAGTAATAAGATCCCGTATATCATCCCTCAAACGATCAACGAGAACATGAGTTACGCGAACCGTAAAATAAATAAACGACCAAGGGGCAAGCACATGCAAGTAGCATGAGAAGGAAGCTTCCAAGAGAAGATAAAACATATGGTTGTAAGTGAAGACACCCTCACACCATGAGATTGTGACATGTGGCAAAGGAATGATGCAAGTAATTATATAAGCAAGTGATGTCATCACTTTATCAAGATATTTGTTCAAGAATCATCCTCCACCAAGCATTTCTTTCTCATTTCCCAAGGTAAAATAAGCAAGAAAAAGCTCTCCCCCATTTCCTTCTTCTTCCATTCGACCTTTTCATAGAAATGGTAAAATAGATTTTCAAAACTCAAGCTCTAGGCCATGGAAAATTACAAGGTTTGTTTCTTTGGATCCTATGCTATAAGTTTGGAGCCAAGATTCCAAGGATTCCTTAGTTAAACAATTCATCAAAGTTTTTGATCAATAGTATTTTCAAGAACTAACAATTTGTTTTCTTATGTTTTCTTTAAGATCCAAGCTTGGTAGAGATATTAGAGGTTCCTAGAGGCTTGTTAGTGATTCTCCGCTCTCCAAGGAAGGTATAAACTCTTGAACCCTTAGTTTTAAATTTGGTTTATTTGGATGATAATGGTGCTTGTTTAGTTTGATTTTTATGGATGTTGGATTGTTATTGAATTGGTAATGATTTGGTGTAGTTTAAACTTTGGAAATTGTTATTAGCAAATCTTGCGATATATTGGAGCATGTTGATATGATATATATATACATTCCTATTTCGTAATCTTGATATCTTGATATCTTGTTATCGATTCAATTGTTTATAAACTGTATAATACATATGTTAGAGATAAGCAGTACTTGCGTATACCCTTAGTATAGGGGACCTAGAGTTGAACATTTTTCTAAACTGGGAGGCGATGTTCCCGAGTATATTATATATATATATCTTGTTTTCAAAACTATTAATCGAATAATATTTATTCGATAGTTTTAAATTATAAGTGAATATTAGTTTAAATATTTATTTGAGGACCTATGACTCCCTTTATTTTACTAAATAATATTCTTTATTTTCTTAAAGAATAATGTTTCGTTATTCGTCAAGTATTCGAGAAATGATTGATATCGTCAATCATTCTTACCTTAAATATTTTCAGAAAGTTATTTTCAAAACTTTTACTTCATTTGTTTTGATAAAAACTATTCATTATTGGAATATTATTTATAACATAATATTCAGATATTCCTTGATTATCTTGGAATTGATTTATTCAATCAAATAATCCTTATTCCAAACACTTTCAAAAATATTTTTGAGTTTTCAAAATGATTTTAAAAGCTAGAGCGGATCCCAAAACTCGTTTTCAAATTTAAGATCTTCCTTTCGAAGGGGATTTAAATACTCGCTTAAAAATCTGAGGGATCCGGCTCTGTGGTGTATTCGCAATGAAGTTGCTGATTTAATAAAAGAGCTTTTGATTGCTTGCCTAACATTCGGGAAGTAAGTCCATCTAAATGAGTCGGCATAAGCGACAGGCCGGGGTACGGTTTATCAAAGTGCAAGTGGCTGAGTGGCAGTCCATCAACATGTAAGAGGTCGGGTGGCGGTCCAGCACAAGGTCCTAATGCGGCCAGGGTGATGGCCGGTGGGGGATTCATCCATCTACTAGTAGAAAATGTTACTTAATTGGTATCTTTGCCTAATCAACAAGATATCGGGTTTATGCCAAAGTTTTCTTCTTTCCAAATTAATTGGGTATTACAACTCTGTTTATACTTTTCATAACAGAGGTTTTCAAGGAGTCTATGAGATATATATATATATAGGTATATATATATATCAGGAATTAATGAAGTATCTCATAACTTCATTTCTTTTAAATGATATTTCAAAGATTGATATATTCAAGTCTTATCTTGTAGTCTCACTATGTGATGTACTTTTAAAACTGATTATACATTGAACAGTGGTAGTTCAAGTAGTATTCGGAAAAGATATAAGTATATTGGAGTAATTTGTAACTTCATCTTTTCAACTTATATCTAGTTAATGATTATCTTATGCATGACAAAGATTTTCAGAAAAATGTTGAGATAAGGTTATATATATGAGATCACCTTGCAACGATATTTTTATACAGTTATAAACTGGAACTCTGTGTATATTATGCATGGAAGAGGATTTCAAAGACTTTGAAAAGTATATATATATACTTAATATTTTACGACTTCGTCGCGTTAAGATATCAAACTTGGTTCAATTCTGCTTGACCAAGACTTTCATGAGTACTATGAGAATGCTCATATATTGTTAATTATTATACATATTGTTTTTTTGGGCTTGTTGCACACCCTTGCTTTATTCTTTCATCACACAACAACAGCTACACAAGATGAACGGGACCAAGCTCCCAATTCGCGAGCGGATAGGAAACGTTCTGCAGTTTCCTGTAGTTGTTGAAGCCGCTGTAGCTGAGGTAGGAACTACCAATAGGCTAGGCTTTCAACTTTTGATGTACCAGACTTATGTATATTTATGAATTGTAATAATGGCAAAGAATATGTAAATTTATTCAGAAACCCTTTTGAGGTGTAATGACTTATAATTGTGGAATAAAATGACTTGTGTTATTTTTGATATTCATCTCTGAGACTATAACTTGTGGTGTGTGTGTGTATTGTGGGGTCACAGTACACATTAGTTGGTTGTTTATTAAGATTGAGTGTTATTAAGGGAAATGGAACTCGTGACAACCCGAATCCTGGACCCCGAATTTGGGGGTGTTACAGAAATGGTATCAGAGCTAAGCGTTATAAACCTCATAGATGATGCGACGTTAAAATAATAAGTTCAATAAGATAATAAGAACTCTTGCCAAGTTCATAGTCGTACTACCTAACGTAGTATTGACAGTTAAAACCCTTACGGGAAGCCTTATAAATATCATGATAGTAACATATATCGTTATCGTATAAAGTAGAGGAGCTCCAAACCCTGAAGTTCAAGAGCAATAACACGATGATGTTTTACTAAATATTGGGGATCAGATTTTGGATCCAATGGAGCATCCTAACGAGGGACCAGATAATGTTCATATTAAGGATGTAGCGGTTGAGGATGTTATCCCAGAAGGGATTATTACTGAAGAGGATTATGTGGAGGATCCTGATAAGAATGAAGAAAGGACCTATGAGGAATTGATGACCGTGGTCAGGGTGACTACCAGAGATAGGATTGGCCGGTTACTACCGTAGGTTCGTTCAAGTTTGCAAAGATCGCAGCCACTTTAACGCGGCTTACTCGTAAGATTGAGAAGTTTGAATGGACAGAGAAATACGAGAACAGCCTTCAAGAACTGAAGTAAATATTGGTGACGGCCCCTATGTTGGCGTTGCCGGATGGAAAAGGAGATTTTGTGATTTGTTGTGATGCTTCGCACAAGGAATTAGAGTGTGTTCTTATACATCACGACAAGGTAATCGCGTACGATTCAAGACAATTAAGGGAATATAAAATTCGATATCCCACCCATGATCTTGGGCTCACAACAATAGTTTTTCCCTAAATATTGGAGGCACTACTTGTATGGAGAGAAGTGCAAGTTTTACACAAACCCCAAGAGCTCAAGTATATTTTCACGCAGAAAGAGCTCAACATGCACTAGAGGAGGTGGTTAGAGCTAATCAAGGATTACGATTATGAGATTCTTTATCATCCAGGGAAAGCCAATATGGTGGCTGACGCCCTTAGTAGAAAGGAGAGACTCAAGATGATAATGTCTTCGGATGAGTTGAAAGAGATTTCGAGAAAATGGAAATAAAAGTGAAGGTAACCGAAGCCGGTGCTGAAAAGCTTTTTGAGATTGCAATGCAGCCCGAATTATTGGAAAATATCTTATTGTGCCAAGAAAAAGTGATGAATGAAGGCAGTGAGCCAATGACTGGAGAAGAGATTAATACCGAGAAAGATGATAAGGGAATAATGAGGTATTCCTACAGAATTTGGGTTCCAAATATTCAAAAGCTTAAGGACGGGATCTTAGATGAAAGCCATAGTTCGAGGAATAATGTAATAACCCCAAAAATAAAATTTGAACTTTTTGTAACCCTTATGAATAGTGATTTTGCTGATTATGCTGAATAACAAAACTTTTCATGCCACACTATGTAGGGGTTCTTTTATTGATATTCTGAGATCTTATTAGTACTCTATATGGTATATAAGTGTATGTAAAGATCGTCAGAATCCAAATTCGAACACTTTGATTTTTCCCGAAAACCCCCCAGATACAGAAAGAATTGAGTATAAGGTAACATGATTAAAAGGATTTTAATTTAAGGATTATAAGAGAGGATCATAAAAGGAATATAAAATATTGAGAAAGGTTTAAGAGAACCTAAGTAATGAGATCCCGGGTATGATCCCTCAAACGATAAATGAAAATGAAAGTTAAGCGAACCGTATAACAGATAAGCGGTTATTAGCCAAGTAATTAGGGGTTAATCAAAGAGGTTAGTGGGTAATGATGTCATCATACCAATAAAAAGAAAATAAGTGAAAGAAGATGACATAAGAAAGATGACATATGCATGGTGACATAAGCATGACAAATAGAAAGGTTAGTTGGTTGATTGTGAGCCATGTAATTTTTACCATGGTAAATTTAATTAGCAAACAAGAGAAGCAACCAAGCCAAAAGAAATCATAACACAAAAATTGAGAAGTTGACTTTGTTTTTCCACAAGAAGCTCTCGGCCAAAACCAGAGCAGCAACTTCAAACTACCATATCTCCTTTAATACTCACTCAAATAGTATGTTCTATAGCTCTTTGGAAAGGTATTGAGATGGCCTACAACTCTTGTTCACAAGTCTCGTCCAAATAAGCATGGTAAGACCCTCGTTTTGACAGTTCTTTCAATCTGACTTTTAGAAACTTCAAAACCTAACTTGTGTTCTTGATTTCTTTGGAAAGATCAAGCTTGTAGGAGGCTCCCTAAGACTTCCTAGCTACTCTAATCACTCCAAGGAAGGTATAACACCTCCAAACCCTAACTTTACTTTGAGTATTAAGATGGTTTTGATGGTTATAGTAAATGAGAAGCATGATGCTTGTGTGTTTAGAGTTTAGATTAGATTTGTAGTGATTTGGATGTTGAAATCTTGTTTATAGTTAATGAAACTTAAGTATAGCTAGTAGTTCATGTGTGGGGTTGTATAAATTGGAAAATCTTGAGGTTTGGGGACTGATGTAGTAAGGTTTGGATGAGGGTTGGTTGTATTGTTGGTTGTGAGTTGAATGGTGGTTGTTTGGAGTGGTTTAAAACTTAGTAATCGCGTAAACATAGCCGTCGTAATGCCCAATTTCATACAACTGCTTGTTCTTAGTGTTCGGGACAGAGATCTAACTATTGAATCTGTGACTTTTCCATGTTTAGTTAGATTATGTCGTAAGCTTCGTTTTGATATGTGGTTCACTTAAATCCGATGTACAGTTTAGGAGAAACGATCGTTTTAAGTAACGGCATTTCGTGAACGAACCATTACCCCTCGCCTTACTTTGAAACCTTGGTTAAGGCCCTTAAATGACTAATTGGAGTATGAAACAATTATGTAAAGTGGATTAGGCAGTTGGTAGAGTACTCGCGAAAGAATCGCCTTAAAATTCGTAACGGTTAATTCATTAAAAATGGTGGAGCCGAGGGTACTCGAGCGACTTATGTAAATCGCTAAGCGCAAAAGCGAACGTTAGGGTCTAAGTGGTTAAAAAACTAGTTTCTTAAGCGACCGTGGTCTAATTCCAGATTATGTTATTGTTCATAGGTTAACGGACCCAGTCTAAGCTTAAGTCTATTCCGGGAACACTCAGGCAAGTTTTCTACCTGTTATACTGTTGTGGTGATGTATATATGTATATGCATTATCTTGTGATAGATGCATGATTATTATTAGCAAATCTTGCGATATATTGGAGCATGCTGATATGGTTTATATGCATTCCTGTTTCATAATATTGATATCTAACTGTTGATTCAAATGCTTATAAGTTGCATAATACCTATGCTAGAGATAAGCAGTAGTTGCGTATACCCTTAGTGTAGGGGACCCAAAGGTGAACATTTTCTAAACCGGGAGTCGATGTTCCCGAGTATATTATATATATATTTATATATATAGATATAATTTTCAAAACTATTAATCAAATAAGGTTTATTCGATAACTTTATTTTAATTAATGAATATTAGTTTGAATATTCATTCAAGGACTTATGACTCCCTTTATTTTATTTAATGAATATTATTTCGAATATTCATTCGAGGAATTATGACTCTGCTTATTTTATTAAATAATATTCTTTATTTTATTAAAGAATAATATTTCGATAATCAAACTTATTTTTGATTATTCAAATAAAGATCGTACTTTCGTATAAGTATAACTTTGGTTATTTATTATTCATTTCAAGTATGAGTTTTAAAACTTCTACTTCAATTATTTTTATAAAGATTATCCTTATGGGAATATTATTTAAATAATAATATTCAGATATTTTCTAATATATCAGGACTGATTTATTTCATTAAATCAGCATTACTCCAAACATTCTTAAAAATGTTTTTGAGTTTTCAAAATGATTTTTAAAGGTTAGAGCGGATCATAAAACTCGTTTTCAAATTTAAGATCTTCCTTTTTGAAGGGGACTTGAATACTCACTCAAAAATCTAAAGGATCCGGCTCTGTGGTGTATTTTATATTCGCAACGAGGTTGTTGTTTTAATAAATGAATTGATTACTTACCCAACGTCCGGGAAGTAAGTCCATCTATTTGAGTCGGCATAAGCAACATGGGCTCAGTGGGCGTCCATGAAAGTGTAAGTGGCTCAGTGGGAGTCCATCAAATGTGTAAGTGGCTGAGTGGCAGTCCAGCATAAGGTCCTATTGCGGCCAGGGTGATGACCAGTGGGGAATTCGTCCATCTACTAGTAGAAAAGGTTACTTATTGGTATCTTTGCCTGATCAGCAAGATATCAGGTTTATGCCAAAGTTTTCTCCTTTCCAAATTCATTGGATATTGCAACTCTGTTTATAATTTTCATAACAGAGGTTTTCAAGGAGTGTATAAAATGTATATATATATAGGTGTATATATATATATCGGGACTTAATGAAGTATCTCGTAACTTCATTTTTTTCAAATGATATTTCAAAGATTGAATCTATTCAAGTCTTATCTTGTAGTCTCATCAGTGTGATGAACTTTTGAAACTAATTATAACTTGAACGGTGGTAGTTCAAGCAGTATTCGGAAAAGATATAAGTATATTGGAGTATCTTGTAACTTCATCTTTTCAACTTATATCTAGTTAATGATTATCTTATGAATAACAAAGGTTTTCAGAAAAATGTTGAGACAAGGTTAGATATATGAGATCACCTTGCAACGATATTTTTATACAATTATAAACTGGAACTCCGTGTATATTATACATGTCAGAGGATTTCAAGGATTGTGAAAAGTATATAGGTATATATACTGAATATTTTGCGACTTGTCCGCGTTAAGATATCAACTTGGTTCATTTCTTCTTGACCAAGACTTTCATGAGTACTATGAGAATGCTCATATATTGTAAATTATTATACATATTATTTTGGTGGGCTTGTTTCTCACCCTTGCTTTCTTCTTTCATCACACAACAACAGATAGACAAGATGAACAGGACCAAGCTCCTAATTCGTGAGCGGTTAGGAAACGTTCCGCAGTTTCCTGTAGGCGTTGATGCCTTTGTAGCTGAGGTAGGAGCTACCAATAGGCTAGACTTTTAACTTTTGTTGTGCCAGACTTATGTATAATTATGAATTGTAATAATGGCAAGGAATATGTAAATTTATTCAGAAACCTTTTTAGGTGTAATGGCTTATAATTGTGGAATAAAACGACTTGTGTTATTTTTGGTACTCATCTCTGAGACTATAACTTGTAGTGTGTGTGTATATTGTGGGGTCACAGTACGCAGTAGTTGGTTGGTATTAAAATTAAGTGTTATTAAGGGAAATGGATCTCGTGACAACCCGGATCCCTGATCCCGGATTTGGGGGTGTTACAAATAAGATTTAGAGCAAACCCTGAATGTGTTAGTCAGAGAGGTCACCATCAAGAAAGAAGGAACCCATAACAAAATGAAGTGGAAAACAAGGATTTTTAACGTACAAGATAACCCCGATTATGGGAGAAGGATCAAATATTTCATACTGAGAAAACAGAAGTCGAGCAAGATAGGGAGAACCAGGATGGTACTCCTATGGGGCAATTCATGGACTTGCCTAAACAAAAGTTATACTTTAATCCCCAACCACCACCCTGAGGAAACAATACGGTGGAAAATTCTTTTAGGACCTTTAATTTCTTTTAATGCTCTCAGAGTTCCAAGGGACAGATGACCCAGTCGAGGCGAAAGCCTGGCTAAAGGAAATGGAGGAATCATTTGAGGTTCTAAATGATTGGTGAGGTGCAAAAAAAAGACTATTTTTGTTAGTTACCTTCCAGTAGGAGAGGCCAAACACTGGTGAAAGGCCAAGAAAGATACGGAGCCAGAGGTTAAAATAAATTGACTAAAGTTCAGTCAATTATTTCTGAGAAAGTACTTCCCAAATTATGGAGATAGTGTAGAACCTTTAGCGCTAGAACAAAGGAGGACGAGTAGGATGAATTATAAACAAAGTTTCAAAAGTTGTCAAGATTCGTTCCGAGGACACGAATCTCAGAATGACGTAATATTTAAAGTCAATGATTAGTGGGTTCATGAAATGATTATAATAGAAAGGAAAATAAAAAGAAACTGAAAGGAAAAAGAAAAGGAATGTAAAGGAAACAGAGTTTGAGGAATGATAAGGGAGTTGGGTATGAGGAAACCCTAAAGACCCGTAGCAATAGAGATAGAAAAGTATGTAATCATCAGGATGAAGGTGATTCACCATGAGTTAAAGTTGATGGTTGAAGGCATAAATGATACATATATTTTATCCCCTTTAAGTTGGGAGGATTCGAGGAAACTTTGAGATATTTTGAAGGATAAATAAGGAAACACAGATGGACTGAGAAGACAGGAAAGTAAGAAATTAGGAAATTGGATGAAGGAAGTGACCTTCAAGAATGTGAAGTGTATGTAACACCTATGACTTGATATCCAAAAAGGGAGACTCCGGATATAAAGGATAACTAAAACGTTCACGTTGAACACGACCAATATCTTTCTGAACATCCTTGTTATTGTTACCAAATTAGGCAAGAAAAGCGGATAACCGTTGTTATCTTTTGGAGGCCATATGGATTGACCTCAGTTTGAATAAGGATGTTATTGTGAGATTAGTTATAGACTATCGAGGTGAGAATGGTTGAATAAGATACCCTATTAGGGATAGATGACTTCATTTATCCATAAAAGGATGCAAGTAACTTTTTAAAGGTGGAATTAAGGATAGAACCTCGATAACTTGAGATGAACCTAGGGGAATGCATAAGGTTAGCATTTCACCCTTAATAAGGACAGTATGAGTGTCGAAGTATGAATTGGGAAGAATTAAAGTAACAACAATCTTTAAAGGTCAATGGATAAATTTTTTCAGAACTATATAGACAATGGTTCTAGTATTAGTAAATGGTATCTTGATATGCCCTATACCTAGCGAGTACAGGAGAAATGATTTAAGGATAACCTTGGAGAAGTTACAAAAAGAGAGGTGATATTTAAGTTTTTTCAAATAGAAATTTTGGTAAAGGAAATATGACGTAATAATAATAATGCCAAGTGGAGCACGTGTTAAACCATGAGAAAGTATGGATCGAACCAGTAAAGGTCGAAATTGTTTAAGGCAATTAGGACCTAAGATAAAATACGTCCTGAGTATGATTGAGAGTCAGTCATGACAATGTTCACATCTAAAGACCGAGGTAATAACTTATGGAAAAATGGTGATATTTTTTTCCTCACCAAAGCTTAAGGAAGAGCATTTTCACACAAGCAGTCATTGGAAATGAGGTAGAAAATTTAGTTGAAGATCGTTCAAAAGATATTGATTATAAGGAACTATTACTATCAGGAAAGGCCAATGAGGTGGCCGACACTCTAGCTGTAAGAGAGAAATTATAAGAGCTCGTGCTAGAGGAATACGGTAATGATGGTTAAAGCCGTGAAGGTTGTATTATGGTGTGAAAGATTGACATTCCTTCTGATGATTGTGCGATACTCAACCATAATAGTAGTTTGGTAAAGATTTAATTCATGTTATCGTTGTGAGAGGGCTACCTATCTTAGAAGGTCCTATCTTGAGATAAACCAGGGCCATGTTATGAAAGGACTAAATGAACCTTTGAGCTTCATATCTCCTAATAAAGACATTTGGTTAATAATGGTGTTAACCTACTATCATTGCTTTGATTGAAACTCTTCTGCAATTTTATCTGCTTCACGTCATATGTACGTCAAGTTTAGGAGTGTTCTTAATGAATCATAAATGGTGATCATGTTGCCTCCTTAGAAGAATTCGATACGATAGCTATGGACTCTGTATGGTTAGGTATTAAGATTTCATGGAAAATGAATGACTACAGTAGGTCAGTGGTGGACCATAGTAATGCAGCAATGATTCTGCGAGTAATGAGCCGATTACAACTGTGAGAGTTGTATTGGAATGGATGTTGAGATTGAGTACCACTAATCGGGTCGTGGTGATGTATAAGTTATTATTGATAGACAAACTAAGCCAAACATTTACCTATGATATATTTATTCCTTCTTATCGATAAAGAGTAGTATTACTATACGAAGAAGGTTGTGGTGTATCAATGGATTCTAGTAACGATGATGTCTATAATGAAATCCCAGATTCGGTTTTTGCTGTCGAGGGAGTTTCAACGGTGATTGTTTATAAGCTCGAGCAAGAGCATGGGTTCATAGAACGATGGACGAAATAGTAAAAGATTCAGGAACATGAATTGCAATGCTATAATACTTGATGTTGAGATATATACATATATATGTTTTGTTCTCCTGTGATAAACCTCTATAGTTCAGAGGTAGACTCCAAGCCAGATGTTTTGTGGCAATATTTTTATATAATTCTCTTAAATTCTTTCTTTTCTCTTCTTTTCATTTTCGTGTAAACAGAGAAGAACAACCCTTCCAAAAGGGGAGGTATAGCCGAATGACTATCTATGTGATAGAAGCCTAGTAGGATACCAACTATTATTTAATTGCTTGTCAAGTACTAAAGGATGACCATCTTCTGTACTAGCTATGTAATAGAACAAATGTTCATGATCAAAATGATCTCTCAATAAATTCTTTTACTTCTATATGATTGATCAAACTT
This sequence comes from Apium graveolens, assembly GCF_009905375.1. Classification (NCBI taxonomy): domain Eukaryota; kingdom Viridiplantae; phylum Streptophyta; class Magnoliopsida; order Apiales; family Apiaceae; genus Apium; species Apium graveolens. The sequence continues at coordinate 104,845,016 of NC_133649.1, read as the reverse complement.
TGGAAGATAGAAGCAGCTAGAAAAGGAGTAGTATAAGTATGGTGGTATTCGAAATGGAAACGCATTCGTGATACTAAGGTTGACGCATTTATTAAATGGTTATAAAACTCTAGCGAGTAAAGGTATATCCAGAATAGTATTCCGTACGGAATATAGTAACGATTGCAAACTGGAAAATAATAAGTATTGAGATGCGAAAGTTGTAGAGCTAGATGATATAATGAGAGTCTATATGATAGACTTGAAAGAAATTTGGAATGACCACTTAGCACGGTTTAATTTTTCTTACGACGATAGATGATATGACAGTGTCGGAATATCTCCTTACAGAGCCCTGTACGAAAAAAAAGAAAAGAAGACATTGATCTCCCTTATATTGGGATGAAGTTGGAGAGCGCAAGATGCTCAGGTCCAAAGTAGTCAAATAACCAAGGACATAGTAGATCTAATCAGAGGACAGCTGATAGCAGCCCAAGATCGACTAGAGAAGTATGTCGGTTTGGCCCAAAAGAACAAAGAGTATGAAGTAGGGAACCTAGTATTGTTAAAGGTATTCCCTTGGAAAGGATTAATGAGGTTCGGAAAGAAAGGAAAGCTAAGTCCACGATTTATTGGACCCTTGGAGATATTAAGACGTATTGGGAAGTTAGCATATGAGCTAGCCCTACCCTCAAACTTGTAGCAAGTTCATAACGTGTTCCACGTATCAATATTAAGGAAGCATAATCCAAATATCAGACATATAGGAGAATACGAGCGCATAAACATGCAACCAGACTTGACCTATATGGAGCAACCAGTAAAGGTTATGGATTGAAAGGAGCAAGTGCTTAAGAACAAGGTTATCAGACTAGTCAGAGTTATGTGGTAAAACCACAATGTGGAAAAAAAATTTGACTTGAGAGTTAGAAAGCGCAATGCTAGATTAGCATCCCAAACTGTTTTCTATCTGATCCCAGGACGGAATCCTTTTAAGGAGGGGAGACTGTAATAACCCCAATTTTTGGAAATATTTGAACCCCTGATGAATAGTAACTTTTTGTTGATGATGCTAATTAAGGAAAATTATTAAACCACACTATGTAGGAGTTCTTTTATTGATATTTTGAGATCTTATTAGTACTCTATACGGTATATGAGTGTATGTAAAGATTGTCAGAATTCGAATTCGAACACTTTGATTTTTCCCAAAAATCCATTAGATACCGAAAGAATTGAGTATGAGATAACATGATTAAAATGATTTAAATTCAAGTATTATAAGAAATGATCATTAAAGGATTATAAAATATTAATAGAGGTTTAGGGAAGCCCAAATAATAAGATCCCGGATATCATCCCTCAAACGATCAACGAGAACAAGAGTTAAACAAACCATAAAACAAATAAACGACCAAGGGGCAAGCACATGCAAGTAGCATGAGAAGGAAGCTTCCAAGAGAAGATAAAACATGTGGTTGTAAGTGAAGACACCCTCACACCATGAGATTGTGACATGTGGCAAAGAAATGATGCAAGCAATGATATAAGCAAGTGATGTCATCACTTTATCAAGATATTTGTTCAAGAATCATCCTCCGCCAAGCATTTCTTTCTCATTTCCCAAGGAAAACCAAGCAATAAAAATCTCTCCCCCATTTCCTTCTTCTTCCATTCGACCTTTTCATAGAAATGGTGAAATAGATTTTCAAAACTCAAGCTCTAGGCTATGGAAAATTAAAAGGTTTGTTTATTTGGATCCTATATTTCATAACTTAGTTATGCTATAAGTTTGGAGCCAAGATTCCAAGGATTCCTTAGTTAAACAATTCATCAAAGTTCTTAATGAATAGTGTTTTCAAGAACTAACATTTTGTTTTCTTATTTTTTCTTTAAGATCCAAGCTTGGTAGAGATAGTTAGAGGTTCCTAGAGGCTTGTTAGTGATTCTCCGCTCTCCAAGGAAGGTATAAACTCTTGAACCCTTAGTTTTAAGTTTGGTTTATTTGGATGATAATGGTGCTTGTTTAGTTTGATGTTTATGGATGTTGGATTGTTATTGAATTGGTGATGATTTGGTGTAGTTTAAACTTTGGAAATCGTTAGGTTATAGCTGTCTTAATGCTCGATTTTTTTAAACTGTTTTGTGCTTAACTATTGGACCCGAACACCCACTGCTATGAACTAACCACTTACATTCTTAGATATTTTATGTTTCAAGCTTCGTTTTGAGATGTCATTCTCTTAGATCCGATTTACGGTTTAGGAGAAATTACCGTTTCAAGTAACGACATTTTTCTAAACCGGGAGGCGATGTTCCCGAGTATATTATATATATATATATATAGTTTTCAAAACTATTAATCGAATAATGTTTATTCGATAGTTTTAAATTATAAGTGAATATTAGTTTAAATATTTATTTGAGGACCTATGACTCCCTTTATTTTACTAAATAATATTCTTTATTTTCTTAAAGAATAATGTTTCGTTATTCGCCAAGTATTCGAGGAATGATTGATATCGTCAATCATTCTTACCTTAAATATTTTCAAAAAGTTATTTTCAAAACTTTTACTTCATTTACTTTGATAAAAACTATTCATTATTGGAATATTATTTATAGCATAATATTCAGACATTCCTTGATTATCTTGGAATTGATTTATTCAATCAAATCATCCTTATTCCAAATGCTTTCAAAAATATTTTCGAGTCTTCAAAACAATTTTAAAATCTAGAGCGGATCCCAAAACTCGTTTTGAAATTTAAGATCATCCTTTCGAAGGGGATTTAAATACTCGCTTAAAAGTCTGAGGGATCCGGCTCTGTGGTGTATTCGCAATGAAGTTGCTGATTTAATAAAAGAGCTTTTGATTGCTTGCCCAATATTCGGAAAATAAGTCCATCTAAATGAGTCGGCATAAGCGACAGGCCGGGGTACGGTCTATCAAAGTGTTAGTGGCTGGGAGGCAGTCCATCAACGCGTAAGAGGCCGGGTGGCGGTCCATCACAAGTTCCCAATGCGTCCAGGGTGATGACCGGTGGGGGATTTGTGACACCCTCAATCTCACGGTTAAGAAATGAGGACCCACACACCTTAAATCTAATAATTAAATAAGCATAAACCCCGATTAACTACTAACAGGATCAAACAGGAGAAAGTATGAGACAAGATTACAACTACCAATCATAAAATATAACTTACAACCCCAAAATAATATTAAATAAACATAATCGATTCCGGCTTGGAACCGACAGATAACCCATTGTATCTTTACAATTTTCCTTCTAAGCGCTTGCTCACTCAGGAATACCACTGGAAGCCCTCAACACGATAGGGACCACCAGGTACGCTCTTACGAGCAGTGCGCCTAAGCCTGGCCATCTTCTTGCTTTACTGCCATGGTTAGATTAAAACAAAACATATGAGTATAAAACTCAGCAAGTAACTATAAAGCAGTTCTACGATATAAAATCCACAATATACTTTACCAATCTCAGGGCATTCTACTTTATTTGTTCTAGGTGGTAGATTTCCATCTTTCAGGTAATGAAAGGGTTATGAAGGAAAAATGTGGGGCTTTCAAGGAACAAGGCTCGAAGCAGGATGAAAGCCGACATTCATCAAAAATTATTAAAGGATCAAAACAGATCTTTCAGAAAGGAAAGCAACAATATTTTCATTATATGGAATCAATTATATGATCAACAGATTAGAATCAGGGTTCACGAGTTTTAAGCTTTACAATATCACAATCAATTCTTTTCACAACAATATAAACCAATTTTCATTTTCAAAGAATCAATTACTGAATAGGAAATTTCAATTCCTTTTTAAAATCAATATAGAACCCTTGATTGGACCACTTTATCTTTTCATTTCATTATAATACGGGTGATCAGCCCGTACCGACCTCCATCCGGTCTTTAAGGTACCATACTGCATAATTGCAGCCTTAAACTGGACTAGCCCCGCTAGCCTCTTACCATGACTGGACTAGTCCCACTAGCCTCTTCCGTCCCAATCCAATCCATCAGGCGGCAGGGGATTTATATTTTCTTCCATACAATGCTTCATAAGGCGGCATGCCAATACTCGCGTGATAACTGTTGTTGTAGGAAAACTCAATTAATGGCAAATGATCGTCCCAATTTCCTTTGAAATCTATTGCGCAGGTCCGCAACATATCTTCAATTATCTGAATTATCCTTTCACTTTGTCCGTCCATCTACGGATGATATGCCATACTCATTTTCAGCTTAGTTCCCAAATGATCATGGAATTGTCTCCAAAATCTCGAGTTAAACCTTGGATCTCTATCAGACACGATAGATACAGGGACTCCGTGACGCATCACAATCTCATCCAAATACAATTTGACCAACTTTCCCAACGAAATTTTTTCATTTATCGGCAAGAAATGCGTTGACTTCGTCAACCAATCGATTACCACCCAAATTGCATCATTATTAGACTTGGTTTTAGGTAATCCTACCACGAAATCCATCACAATATGCTCCCATTTCCATTCTGATATATCCAGTGGCTGAAGCAATCCGCTTGGCCTCTGATGTTCCGTTTTGACTCTTTGACACGTATAACACTTACTTATCCATTCCGCAATTTCCTTCTTCATGTTTGGCCACCAATAACTTTCTTTTAAATCCTTGTACATTTTCGTACTTCCAGGGTGAATTGAAAATCTCGAGTTATGCGCTTCTTGCAAAATCTCGTGCTTTAGTTCCACGACATTAGGTATCCAAATACGTGAGTTAACACGGTATATTCCTTTTCCATCCTTCTCAGTTTTAATTTCTTCTCCTGTCAACTTATCATTTTCGCGATTCATCACTTGCTCTTGACAGCATCGAATCTTTTCCAAAATTTCGGGTTGAAATGATATCGCATATATAGCTTCACCTCTAAATTCTGGAGTCTGTACTTCTATTTCCATCTTTTCAAAATCCTTGATCAATTCTTCCGATGACGTTAACATATTCAACCTTTCCTTGCGACTTAGAGCGTCTGCTATCACATTTACCTTTCCAGGATGATAGTTTATCGCACAATCATAATCTTTGATCAATTCTAACCACCTTCTTTGTCTCATATTCAATTCCTTTTGAGTGAAAATATATTTTAAGCTCTTATGATCTGTATAAATCTCATACTTTTCCCCGTATAAATAATGCCTCCAAATCTTAAGGGCAAACACAATTGCTGCCAATTCCAAATCATGCATTGGATACTTTTGCTCGTGCGGCTCGAGTTGCCTTGACGCATATGCTATTACCTTCCCGTGTTGCATTAACACACATCCAAGTCCTTTATACGAAGCATCACTGAATATTACAAATTCTCCTTTTTCATCAGGTAACACCAACACTGGGGCAGTTACCAGTCTTTTCTTTAACTCTTGAAAGCTTTCCTTGAACTTTTCCGTCCATATAAACTTCTCGTTCTTCCTTGTCAACTTTGTTAATGGGACAACAATCTTAGAAAAATCTTGCAGAAACCTTCTGTAGTATCCGGCTAATCCCAGAAAACTTCTGACTTCCGTATGAGTCTTGGGTCTTTCCCAATTCATTACAGCTTCTATCTTGGCTGGGTCCACTTTAATTCCTTCTTTATTAACTACATGACCAAGAAATTGCACTTCCTTTAGCCAAAATTCACACTTTGAAAACTTTGGGTACAACCTTTCTTTTCTCAGAATTTCCAAGGAAATCCTCAAATGCTCCTTATGATCTTCTTTCGTCTTGGAGTAAATCAGTATATCGTCAATAAACACAATAACAAATTTATCCAAATATTGGTTGAACACTCTGTTCATAAGATCCATAAATGCGGTTGGCGCATTCGTCAAGCCAAACGCCATTACCAAAAACTCGTAGTGCCCATATCTTGTTCGAAATGCTGTCTTGGGAATGTCTTTCGCTTTAATCTTTAATTGATGATACCCGGATCTTAAATCAATCTTGGAGAACCACGAAGCTCCTTTTAGCTGATCAAATAAGTCATCAATTCATGGTAGAGGGTAATTATTATTCAATTCGCGATAATCAATGCACAACCTCATACTTCCATCCTTTTTCTTTACAAACAACACTGGTGCGCCCCACGTGGATACACTCGACCGAATTACTCCTTTATCCAACAATTCTTGCAACTGAGCTGCCAATTCCTTCATCTTGACTGGCGCCATACGATAGGGAGCTTTTGATATTGGTTCTGTTCCAAGAGCCAAATCAATCGTAAACTCGATCTCTCTATCTGGAGGTAGTCCAGGCAATTCATCAGGAAATACATCCGGAAAATCTCTTACTATTGGGATATCCTCTATTCTCATATATTCTCGCTCTACATCCATAACGTGAGCCAAATAAACTTCGCATCCTTGACGTATTAATCTCCCCGTCTCGACAGCATTTAAGAATTTCTTCTCTTGCCTCTTTCCTTTGAATATCACTTCCTCACCCTCCTTGGTCCTTAACTTCACCTTCTTACTTTTACATTCTATCTGCGCCTCATGGTTTGACAACCAATCCATACCTAGTATAACCTCAAACTCTCCTAACTTAAAGGGAATTAAGTCAGCAGAAAAGTGCCGACCTTCTATAATCACATCACAATCGGGACAAACTTTGCTAACAATAACTTTCTCTTGATTTGCTACCTCTATAATCAAATTAGGTTCCAGAGGGTACGCAACATAATTTAACTTATCAAGAATAATTCAGAGATAAAAGATCTAGTTGCTCCAGAATCCATCAATACTTTTACTTCTACTGAGTTAATAACAAGCATACCTGCTACCACGTCCACATCTTGCACCGCATCTTTCATTGTCATATTAAAAGTCCTAGCTCTGGGTTGAGCTGATGGTGCTGGGAGAGACGGTGGTCCAGCAATCCTAAGAACATTGGCCTTCTGAACAGGCTCCTTGCAATTCCTGGCCATATGGCCCACCTTTCCACACTTGAAACAAGCCACGTCAGGCTTCCTTGCTCCATTTGGACATTCTGAAGAATAATTCCCTTTTTGGTTGCACTTAAAACAGGTCACATCCAACTTATTACACCTTCCCGGGTGTCTTTTTCCACAATTCTTGCATTCTTGAATCTGAGGTCTGTTATCCTTCCCCGGTTGTCCTACTTTCTGGAAATGGTTCTTCTGAGCTCCGTTACCGGGTTTAAACTTCAGAAACTTTTGGTTTTAACCTCCACCATTCCTTTCAAACTTTCCTCTAAACTTCGAGCTTCCTTGCTCTTGCTCCGAACTTTCAAATTTCCTTTTTCTTCCTTCATTTCCTCTCCTCGCAGCTTCACGCTCTCCTTCTACTATCATTGCCTTTTGTACCAAGGCAACATAATTCTTGATCTCCAACAACGCTACTTGACTCCTAATCCATGGCTTAAGTCCCTGTTGGAACCTCTTAGCCTTCTTTGCCTCCGTATTCACATACTCAGGTACGAATCTAGACAGCTCCGAAAATTTAACTTCATACTCCGCTACCGACATATCCTCTTGCCTAAGGTCCAGAAATTTTATCTCCAACTGATCTTGCATATAGCTCGGCAAATACTTCTCCAGAAACATCTCAGTGAACTTCTCCCATGATAAGTCCTTTCCTTCCAACAACGCTTTCGAAGACTCCCACCAGAAACTCGCTTCATCTTTAAGGTAATAACTTGCATACTAAGCTTTCTTGTCGTCCTTAACTTCTGCTAACTCAAAAGCTTTTTCCATTTCTCTTAACCATGACTGTGCTTTAATCGGGTCTGGCAAACCTAAAAATTCTGGGGGATGAACAGATTGAAAGTATTTGAAGTTTCCAACTTTAAGGGCCACGGGTTGTTGCAAAAGCTGAGCAAGTCTGCTCATCATGGTGGTTTCTGGGTTTACTTCTGGGTCTTGGGTTGGTATTTCATCTTCTTGGTGATCTGGTGAGTTGGCCATTTCTTACAAACCTGATTGAGCAATTATTTAGCAATACGATAGCATGGCATATATACAACAACATTTTATTATGAAATCTTTTTGCGGGTTTTAAGCTTTACCCAATTTTGCACATGCAATCCTATTACTACATAATTCTCATATCAGTGTTGTTTTATCATGTCACAGAATAGGGTATTACGAATTTTAAACATGGTTGTACGGAAACATGGTATTTAGAACAGTTTATGAGATATTTAGGGTGCACAATAGAAAACAGGAAAATGGATTTATTTAAACAAAGGGTACATAAAGAAAAGTCTGGCTATCACAAGTTCTGAAATAAGGTACAATAATATAGCAGGGTTAAATAGAGGAAAAACTGGAAAATATCCCCCTATCTACCCCTAACTTCTACCAACTACTACTACCACAAAGTTCCGAAATACAACATAACAAATGAAAAAGGGATCCCGGCAACTGACCAAGTATCCCAAAGCCTACTGGCGCTGAAAAACATCAAAAACTACGGGCTCAACCAACAGTCCCGTCTAATCATCCAGAATCTCTCTCAACACAACCAACATCCAGCGAATGATCTTATATAGCCTCCGGTCCTCAGCATCAGCATCACTAGTGGATGGTCCCTCATCTAATCTCCTCCGGGCAACCTGCTCCACCATCTTAACCCGAACTCGCCACTCATCATCCATAACTGAAGTGCTCTTCCTAGTCTCTCGAGCTAGCCTATCCACCAAAGCTCCCAACTCAGGAATACGGGAGTAAACAAAGTCTCGATCCTGGGCTAACTTGCCACCAACACTGACAGGTACAGTCTTAGGCATCTCAGACTCTGGCTTAGGGGCAGGGGTCTCTGAATCTGGCCTCAAGGGTGAAATCTACATAGGGATCTCACTACTCTCATAAGGGTCCTCCTCTGGGTCTGAATTAACATACACAGGCTCTGAAGAGGGTGGAATGGGGTCCACTGGGGTACCGGTCAAACTAATCTCTGAATCTGAGTCACTACCACTACTGGGATCCTGAGAGAAAACACAAAACAACAACCAAGGAACAATGTTAGGGTTAAATAAAGCTTCCAGCTTACTCACACCCTAACTCTAGTTTCCACTTTAACTAATATACACTTTCCTTAGACTATACCTAATAGTCTAACTCAACTCTATATGAGTCGAACTCTCTCGCGATATAAATATATACCCATAATACCCTTTTTATTCCTAACTTGTCTCAGGGACTAGATCATGTAGCTCTGATACCAACTTGTGACGCCCTCAATCTTGGGGTTAGGAAATGAGGACCCATACACCTTAAATCTAATAATTAAATAAGCATAAACCCCGATTAACTACTAACAGGATCAAACAGGATAAAGTATGAGACAAGATTACAACTACCAATCATATAATATAATTTACAACCCCAAAATAATATTAAATAAACATAATCGATTCCGGCTTGGAACCGACAGATAACCCATTGTATCTTTACAATTTTCCTTCTAAGCGCTTGCTCACTCAGGAATACCACCGGAAGCCCTCAAGACGATAGGGACCACCAGGTACGCTCTTACGAGCAGTGCACCTAAGCCTGGCCATCTTCTTGCTTAACTGCCATGGTTAGATTAAAACAAAACATATGAGTATAAAACTCAGCAAGTAACTATAAAGTAGTTCTACGATATAAAATCCACAATATACTTTACCAATCTCAGGGCATTCTACTTTATTTGTTCTAGGTGGCAGATTTCCATCTTTCGGGTAATGAAAGGGTTATGAAGGAAAAATGTGGGGCTTTCAAGGAACAAGGCTCGAAGCAGGATGAAAGCCGACATTAATCAAAAATCATTAAAGGATCAAAACAGATCTTTCAGAAAGGAAAGCAACAATATTTTCATTATATGGAATCAATTATATGATCAACAGATTAGAATCAGGGTTCACGAGCTTTAAGCTTTACAATATCACAATCAATTCTTTTCACAACAATATAAACCATTTTTCATTTTCAAAGAATCAATTACTTAATAAGAAATTTCAATTCCTTTTTAAAATCAATATAGAACCCTTGATTGGACCACTTTATCTTTTCATTTCATTATAATACGGGTGATCAGCCCGTACCGACCTCCATCCGGTCTTTAAGGTACCATACAGCATAATTTCAGCCTTAAACTGGACTAGCCCCGCTAGCCTCTTACCATGACTGGTCTAGTCCCACTAGTCTTTTACGTCCCAATCCAATCCATCAGGAATTTGTTTGGAAAACCTTGAGTTGGAAAAAGTAGGTTTTCTAAATTCATTTTATCATTACCAAGATTATGAAATCATTCAGACTCTTTCGAGTCGAAACTCATTCTTAAGTCAAATTTCAAGAAATCAAAGTTAAGGAAACGAATCAAAGACTAGCAAGGAGCAATTCTAGGGATTTTGATTGTAACACCCCCAGATCCGGGGTCGGGGATCCGGGTCGTCACGGTCTTTCTTTCCACAATATCACTTCACTTAATTAATAAATAACCTTATGCTGTGACCCCACACTAACACACACCACAACCCGTTATAGTCTCAGAGATGAAATTTAAATAAGTACAAGTCTTTGAATCCACAATTTAAAAGTTATTACAACCCAAAATGATTACTTGATAAATTTACAGTTAATTGCCATTATCTGCCACAAGTTATAATTATACATAATTGATTCTCAAAAGTAGATGGTCTGATCTACAATAGATCTACCTCTGCAGCTATAGCAGCTACAACATCAACGGGAAGACACAGGACGCTTCCCACGCGCTTGCGCTGGGTCTGCTGGAGTCTGGCCATCTTTCCTAACTGTTGTTGTGTGATGAAGAAATAAAGCAAGGGTGAGCAGCAAGCCCACCAAAATAATATGTATAATGATTTACCATATATGAGCCTACTCATAATACTCATGAAAGTCTTGGTCAAAAGAAATGAACCAAGTTGATATCTTAATGCGATGAAGTCGCAAAATATTCAGTATATATATATATACATATATACTTTTCAAAATATTGGAAGTCCTCTTCCATGCATAATACACACAGAATTCCAGTGTATAACTGTATAAAAATATCGTTGCAAGGTGATCTCATATATCTAACCTTGTCTCAACGTTTTTCTGAAAATCTTTGTCATGCATAAGATAATCATTTACTAGATATAAGTTTAAAAGATGAAGTTACAAAATACCCCAATATACTTATATCTTTCCCAAATACTACTTGAACTACCACCGTTCAAGTTATAAATTAGCTTCAAAAGTTCATCACATAGATGAGACTATAAGACAAGATTTGAATAGATTAAATCTTTAAAATATTATCAAAATAAAATGAAGTTACGAGATACTTCATTTGATGTAAACATCATTTTGAAAACTTGACCCTGCCAACACTCAACAATCGCCCAACCGTAGCCTTTCCATCGAAGTGCTCTGGGTAGTGTTGCAGAAATTATCCAATTGGATGATGAACTCATTACGGGAGTTTGCCGCGCCAGGAAGACCACTTACGATGATCAGTCGTAGTAGTACAACCCCACCATTTTCTACATGTAGAGGAGAACCTGTCGGATTTACTTGTCAACCGAACACTGAACTCCTAAGGAATGGACCGCCTTAGCGGAACTTCCAGGCCATTTGGGCCAATATAATAAGGCTGGGCCGGCGCTACTCGGCCACTTACGCCACTCCTAGTTCAGATGAAATCCATGACTCTGAAACGTAAAGCTCGTTTCCCCCTTTCCCCAAGTAGAAACTTGTTGATACGGCTCCACCAAGAAGTCGTATCTAGTTGGAAAGGAAAACTCACCGATATTTCCCAGGCGATGCCTGTTAATGGATTAACTTGTTCCAAGAATTTTACTTCCCGAATATTGGGTAAGTAATCAAAAAAACTCTTTTACCAAGACAGCAACCTTGTTGCGAATATAAAACACACCACCGAGCCGGATCCCCCATGTTTTGAGCGAGTATTTAAATCCCCTTTTTAAAAGGAAGATCTTAAATATAAAAATAGTTTTGGGATCCGCTCTAACTTTTGAAAATCATTTTAAAGACTCGAAAACACTTTAAAGAGTGTTTGGAGTAAAACTGATTTAATGAAGTAAATCAGTCCCCAGAATATTTAGAAAATGTCTGAATATTATTATTTAAATAATATTCCCATAAAAATAATCTTTATAAAATAATTGAAGTAGAAGTATTAAAACTTATACTTGAAATGAATAGCAAATAATCAAAGATATACTTATACGAAAGTAATATCTTTATTTGAATAATCAAAAATAAGTTTGATTATCGACACCTTATTCTTTAATAAATTAAAGAATATATCTCAGCAAATAATCGGAGTCATAGATCCTCAAATGAATATTCAGATAATATTCAATAAATAAAATAAGCTGAGTCATAATACCTCGAATGAATATTATAAATAATATTCATTAAATAAAATAAAGGAGTCATACATCCTCAAATGAATATTCAAATAATATTCAATAAATAAAATAAAGTTAAAGTTATCGAATAAACCTTATTCGATTAATAGTTTTAAAAACTATATCCATATATATATATAAATATATATATATATATATTTATATATATCCATATCCATATAAAATCTACTCGGGATCCTCGACTCCCGGTTTTAGAAAATATTTTCACCCTTGGGTCCCTATACTAAGGGTATATGCAAGATACAACTATCCTCTAGCATAGGTATTATCAAATAAACCAACAGATATATATCTCAAGAATATAAAACAGGCATGCATATATACCATATCACATGCTACAATATATCGCAACATTTGCTAAATAACAATCATGCAATATCACAAGATAATGCATATACATATATTTATATCACCACAACAGTATAACGGGTAGAAAACTTGCCTGAGCGACTTGGGGGTGAGAAAGGCTCGGGACGAGTCTGGTAACCTATAAACAACAAGTAAGTTGGAATTAAACCAAAATCACTTGTAAATCTATGCTTTAGCTAACTTAGACTCTAATGCTAGTTTTACGCTCACCGATTCGCTTAAGTCACTCGGGTACTCTCGGTTCCACCATTTTTAATAACTTAACCTTTACGAGTTTTAAAGCGATTCCTTCGCGAATGACTTACCAACTGCCTAACACACTTACCATAAATGTTTCACACATTAATTAATCCTTTTTGGTCTTTAACCTACATTCCAAAGTAAGGCGAGGGAGAAAGTTTCGTTCGCGAAACGCCGTTACTTGAAACGGTCGTTTCTCCTAAACCGTAAATCGGAATCGAACGAACTACATATCAAAACGAAGCTCGTAACATGAGCTATCTAAACATGGCAGTGGTCACAATTTAGCAGGGGGTTCTCGGGTCATAATGCTATGCACAAAAACAGTCCAAAGAAAATCGGACATTACGACGGCTATGTTTACGCGATTTCCCAATTTTAAACCATACAAAACCAACCACAAACCAACCTCAAATCCAACATACAACCAACATCCATCCTTATCACATCATAACAATCCCAACAAATCCACATTAACCATTTATACTATTCTTTATCATGAATTTAAACTACACTTAAGTTCATTAATCAACAACCAAGATTTACAACTTCAAAAACAACCCAAAACCCATTAATCTCTACATACACAATCATCAAGCCTCTCATGAACTCTAATACTCATTTTATACTCTTAACTTTCAATAACAAAGCTTGGTTAAGAGATTATACCTTCCTTGGAGAGTGGAGAATCAAGGGGATGGCTTGGAATCATCTTTAAAGCCCTTATCCAAGCTTAATCTAAACAAAACTTCAAGAACACAAATTTTAGTTCTTGAAAACACTATTCACCATCTTCTTTGATGATTTATAGAAAAAGATTGGCTTGGATTTAGAAGCTTAAACTTATAGGAAGTATGTAACTTAACTAGGAGAAGCTAGGATAATTACCTTGGAAAATAACAAGTGGAGGAGCTTGGACTTTCAAAATTTAAGAAAAGAACCCGAGAGCTTCATGAAGAAGAAGAAAAATTTTGTGTTTTGCCTTGTCTTGATTTTTGGTTGGTTGATTTGGTTTTGTTTTTGATTTAGTAAATTACCTTCTTGCCCTTGGATTTGTGTGGTTACAAAGCCACCACACCTTCTCCTTCCCATGTCATGCTTATATCATCCACATGATGTCATCCTTCCTTCCTTGTCTTCTTTCTATTGGTTGGATGACATCACTCCCATTAATCCCTTTGATTAGCTTCCTAATCGTTTGCCTAATGACCGCTGATCTGTTGTACGGTTCGCTTAACTTTCGTTCTCGTTTATCGTTTGAAGGATCATACCCGGGATCTTATTACTTAGGTTCCCTTAACCTTTCTCAATACATTATATTCCTTTTTATGATCCTCTATTATAATCCTTTAATTTAAATCCTTTTTATCCTGTTACCTTATACTCAATTTTCTCCGTATCTTGTGGATTTCCGGGAAAAACCAAAGTGTTCGGAATTGGATTCTGACGATCTTTACATACACTTATATACTTCATAGAGTACTAATAATATCTCATAAGATCAATGACAGAACCCCTACATAGCGTGGCATGAAAAGTTTTCTCGTTCAGCAAAAACACTATTCATAAGGGTTTCAAAAATTTCTCAAAAATTGGGGTTATTACAGTCTCCCCTCCTTAAAAGGATTCCGTCCCGGAATCAGGTAGAAAACAAATGGGGATACTTTCTTAGCATTACACTTTCTAACTCTCGAGTCAGTTTTCCACATTGTGGTTCTACCACCAAACTCTGCCTAGTTTGATAATCCTTCTCCTAAGCACTCGTTCCTTTTCACTCTATAACCCTTCCTGGTTGCTCCATATAGGTTACGTCGGGTTGCATATCTATGCGCTCATATGCCCCTATTTATCTGGCATCTGAATTACACTTCCTTAACATTGATACGTGGAACACGTTATGAACTTGCTACATATTCGGGGTTAGGGCTAGCTTATATGCTAACTTCCCAAACGTCTTAATATATCCAAGGGTCCAACAAATTGTAGACTTAGCTTTCCTTTCTTTCCGAACCTCATCAATCCTTTCCAAGGGATACCTATAACATTACTAGGTCCCTTATTTCATACTCTTTATCCTTTCGTGTCAAATCAACATACTTATCATGTCCATCTTGGGCTACTACCAGCCGTCCTCTGATTAGATCTATCATATCCTTGATCTTTTGGACTACTGCGGGTCCGAGTATCTTGCGCTCTACAACTTCATCCTAACATAAGGGAGATCGACATTGTCTTCCCTCAAGGATCTCATAAGGCGACATCTCGATAATGACATATGATCTATTGTCGTAAGATAACTCAATCCGAATTAAGTGATCATTCCAAATTCTTTCAAGTCTATTGCACAGACTCTCATTATAGCTTTTAACATTAAAGCTTTTACTTCTCAATACCCATTCTTTTCCAGTTCGTAATCACTACTACCTTCCGTTCCTAATATTATACTGGTTATACTTTTGCTCGTTAGCGTTCTATAACCTTTTAATAACCACGTCAACCTTAGTATCACGAATGTGTTTCCATTCCGAATACTACCACAACTTTATTACTCCTTTTTCAGCTGTTTCTATTTTCCAAAATTTGATCAATCAAATAGAATTAAAGGAATTTGTTGAGAGATCACTATGATCATGAACACTTGTTATATCGCATAGTTAGTACAGAAGGTGGCCAGCCTTTAGTACTTGACAAGCAACTAAACAATAGATGGTATCCTACTAGGCTTCTATCACAAAGATAGATAGTCATTCGGCAATACCTCCCCTTCTGGAAGGGTTGTTCTTCTCAGCTTACATGAAATGAAAAGAAGAGAAAAGAACGAACTGAAGAGAATTGTATATATGAAAAAAAAATATACTGCCACAAAATATCTGGCTTGGAACCTACCTCTGAACTATAGAGGTTTGTCATAGAAGAACAAAACATGTATGTATTTAATCAACATCAAGTATTATAGCATCGCATTTCACGTGCCTAAATATTTTCGCTATCCCGTCCATCATTCTATGGACCCATGCTCTTCCTCGAGCTTATACACAATTACCTTTGAAACTCCCTCGACATCGAAAATCGAATCTGGGATCTCATTCTAGACATCATCGTTACTTGAATTCTATGCTTGCACCGCAACCTTCCTTGTATAATAATACGACTCTCTATTGATAAGAAAGAATAATTATTCACTAGGTAGATACTCTACTTAATTAGTCTATCAATGATAACTTATACACTACCACTACCCGATTAGTGGTACTCAATCTCAACACCCATTCCAATACAACTCTCACGGTTGTAATCAGCTCATTAATCGCAGAATCATTACTGCCTTACTATGGTCCACCACTAACCTACTGTAGTCATTCATTTTCCATGAAGTCTTAATAACTAACCATACGGAGTCCATACATCTCGTATCTAATTCTCCTAAGGAGTTAACATAACCACCAATCACAATTCATGAAGAACACTCCAAACTCTGACGTACTTTCATGACATGAAGCAGATAAAATTTGCAGGAGAGTTTCGCTCAAAGTAACGATAGCAGGTTAATACCATTCTTAATCATATGCCTTCAATAGAAGACTTAACTCAAAGGTTTGTTTAGTCCTTTTTGAACTATGGTCCTGGCTTATCTCAAGATAGTATCTTCTGAGATAGATAGCCCGCTCATGGCGATTACACGAATTAAACCTTTACTAACTACTATTACGGTTGGGTATTGCACAGTCATCAGAAGGAATGTCAATCTTCCAAACCATAATACAACCTTCACAGTTTTAACCATCATCACTGTATTCCTTTGGCACAAGTGCCTATAATTATCCTCTTACCTTTAAAGTGTCGGCCACCTCTTTGGCCTTTCCTGATAGTACAATTTCCTTACAGTCAATGTCATTTTAACCACCTCCAAATAATTTCCTACCTCATTTCAATCACAGCTTATGTGAAGATGTATTCCTTAAAATCTGATGAGTAAAAAAAAAATCACCATTTTTCCATAAGTTATTGCCTCAGTCTTTAGAGGTTAATCACTGTCACGACTGACTCTCAACTATACTTAGAACATCTTTTATCTTAAGTCCTAATTGCCTAGAACAATTTCAACCTTTACTGGTTTGATCCATACTTTCTCGTGGTTTAACACGTGCCCCATTTGGCATCATTATAATTACGTCATATTTCCTTTATCCCCATTTCCATTCTTGAGAATTTTGAATATTACCTTTTTCCTTATAAAACCTCTAAGGTTATCCTTCAATCGTTCCTCCTGTATTCCCTAGATACAGGGCATATCACAATACTATTTACTAATAGTAGAACCATTGTCTATATACTTCTGAAGAATTTCTCCACTGATCCTTAAAGGTTATTATTACCTTAATCCTTTCCAATTCATACTGTCAAAACTCATACTATCCCTATTAAGGGTGAAATGCCAACCTTTATGCATTCCCCTAGGATTCGTTTTAAGTTACCGATGTTCTATCCTTAATTCCACCTTTAAAAAGGTACAAGCATCCTTCCATGGATAAATAAAGTCATATATCCCTGATATGGGTATCTTATTCAATCATTCCCACCTCGATAGTAAATGCCTAATTTCACAATAACATCTGTATACAAAATGAGGTTAATCAAAATGGCCTCCAAAAGATAACAACGGTTATCCGCTTTTCTTGCCTAATCTGGTAACGATAACATGGATGTTCTGGAAGATATTGGTCATGTTCAACGTGAACCTCTTCTTAATAATTCCTTATTTACTTTTGTTGTTTATCTCCACAGTCATCTCAATGTTGGGATATCTCTCATACCTGGCGTCTCCCTTTCTGGGTATCGAGCCACCGGTCTTACATTTCACATTATTGAAGGTCACTTCCTTCATCCAAATTTTTTTTTTTTTTTTTTTTTTTTTTTTTTTTTTTTTTTTTTTTTTCTTCCTGATTTCTTACTTTCTTGTCTCCTCAGTCTATCCTCGTCTCATTATTTATCCTTCGAATTATCTCAAGGTTTCCTCGAATCCTCCCAACTTAAAAGGGGTACAATATATGTATCTCTTATGCCTTCAACCATCAATTTTAACTCATGGTGGATCATCATCATCCTGACGATTACATACTTTTCTATTTCTATTGCTATGAGTCTTTAGGGTTTCCTCATACCCAACTCCCTTATCATTCCTCAAACTCTATTGCCTTTATATTCCTTTCCACTTCAGTTTCTTTTTATTTTCCTTTCTCTTATCATTATTTCACAAACCAATCACAATATAAGCATTGATTTCAAACATCCCGTCATTCTGGATTCGTGTCCTCAGAACGAATCTTGACCACTTTTACGACTTAGATTCATAATTCATCATACTCATCCACTTTTGTTCTAGCTCCAAAGTTTTTACACTATCTCCATAACCTTGGGAAGTACTTTCCTGAAAACAATTGACTGAACTTAAATCAGTTTATTATAATCTCTTGCTCCGTGCCTTCCTTGGCCTTTCACCAGCGGGTGGTCTCTCTCTTAGGAGGGTAAGTGACAAAATAGTCTTTTGTGGTTCGTCAATCATTTAGAATCTCAAATGATTCATCTATTTCCTTTAGCCAGGCTCTTGCCTCGACTGGGTCAGCTTGTTCCTTGGAACTCTGAGAGCTTAGCGACTTAAAGGTCATGAAAGAATTTCCCACCGCACTGTCTCCTCAGGGTGGTGGTTGGGGATAATAGTCTAAGTTCTCTTTAGACAGGTCCATGAATTGCCGTATAGGGGTACCATCTCGGGTCTCCTGTCCTTACTCGACTTTTGTTTCCTCAGTCTAAATATTTCTTCCTACTCCCCATAATTGGGGTCATCTTACATAATTTAAATCCTCATTTTCCACTTCATCATGTTATGGGTTCCTTTTGTCTTGGTGGCAACCTCCCTGACTATCACGTTCAGGGTTTGCTCTAACTCTTATTCCTCAAACTAGCTTTCATCTAAGATTTCATCTTTAAGCTCTTAAACCTTTGGAACCCAAATTCTATAGGAATACCTCATTATTCCCTTATCATCTCTCTCGGTATTAATCTCATACCTATTTGTTGGCTCTCTGCCTTCATTCATCACTTTTATTGGCACAATATGATCTTTTCCAATGATTCAGGCTGTATTGCTATCTCAAACAGCTTTTCGGTACCGGCTCCGGTTACCTTCACTACTATTTCCATTTTCTCAAAATCTCTTATAAACTCTCCAAAAGACATTATCATCTTGAGTCTCTCCTTTTTACTAAGGGCATCAGCCACCATATTGGCTTACCCCGAATGATAAAGAATCTGCCAATCATAATTCTTGATTAGCTCTAACCGCCTCCTCTAGCGTATGTTGAGCTCTTTCTACGTAAGAATGTACTAGAGCACTTATGGCTTAGGTAATTCTCGCACTTCTCTCCATACAAGTAGTGCCTCCAATCTTTAGGGTAAAACTATTGCCACGAGCCTAAGCTCATGGGCGGTGATATCAAATTTCATATTACCTTAATTGTCTTGACGCAGACGCGATTATCTTGCTGTGCTAAGAAGCACCCTAATTCCTTATGCGAAGCGTCACTTACAAATCACAAAATCTTTTTTTTTTTTTCCATCCGGCAATGCCAGCATAGGGGCCATCACCAACCTCTGCTTCAGTTCTTGAAAGCTGTTCTCGCATTTCTCTGTCCATTCGAACTTCTCAGTCTTACGAGTAAGCCGCGTTAAAGGGGCTACTATCTTTACAACTTGAACGAACCTCCGGTAGTGACCGGCCAATCCTACCTCTGGTAGTCGACCAAACCATGGTCATCAATTCATCAGTGGTCCTTTATCCAATCCTGTCAGGATCCTCCATGGGGTCCTTCTCAACAACTATCCCTACTAGGACAACATCCTCAATATCAACATCATCCGGTCCTGCATTAGGACACTCTATCGGATCCACAATCTGATCTCCAATAACTAATAAAACATCATCGCGTTGATATTCCTCAACTTCAGGGTTCGGAGTCCCGCTACCATATACGATAACGAACTATGCTCCTATCACGATATTTATAAGGGTTCCCATAAGGGTTTTAACCGTCAGTACTACGTTAGGTAGCCCGACTATGAACTTGGCAAGAGTTCTTATTATCTTAGTGAACTTATTATCTTAACGTCCCATCATCTCTGAGGTTTATAACGCTTAGCTCTGATACCATTTCTGTAACACCCCCAGATCCGGGGTCGGGGATCCGGGTCGTCACGGTCTTTCTTTCCACAATATCACTTCACTTAATTAATAAATAACCTTATGCTGTGACCCCACACTAACACACACCACAACCCGTTATAGTCTCAGAGATGAAATTTAAATAAGTACAAGTCTTTGAATCCACAATTTAAAAGTTATTACAACCCAAAATGATTACTTGATAAATTTACAGTTAATTGCCATTATCTGCCACAAGTTATAATTATACATAATTGATTCTCAAAAGTAGATGGTCTGATCTACAATAGATCTACCTCTGCAGCTATAGCAGCTACAACATCAACGGGAAGACACAGGACGCTTCCCACGCGCTTGCGCTGGGTCTGCTGGAGTCTGGCCATCTTTCCTAACTGTTGTTGTGTGATGAAGAAATAAAGCAAGGGTGAGCAGCAAGCCCACCAAAATAATATGTATAATGATTTACCATATATGAGCCTACTCATAATACTCATGAAAGTCTTGGTCAAAAGAAATGAACCAAGTTGATATCTTAATGCGATGAAGTCGCAAAATATTCAGTATATATATATATACATATATACTTTTCAAAATATTGGAAGTCCTCTTCCATGCATAATACACACAGAATTCCAGTGTATAACTGTATAAAAATATCGTTGCAAGGTGATCTCATATATCTAACCTTGTCTCAACGTTTTTCTGAAAATCTTTGTCATGCATAAGATAATCATTTACTAGATATAAGTTTAAAAGATGAAGTTACAAAATACCCCAATATACTTATATCTTTCCCAAATACTACTTGAACTACCACCGTTCAAGTTATAAATTAGCTTCAAAAGTTCATCACATAGATGAGACTATAAGACAAGATTTGAATAGATTAAATCTTTAAAATATTATCAAAATAAAATGAAGTTACGAGATACTTCATTTGATGTAAACATCATTTTGAAAACTTGACCCTGCCAACACTCAACAATCGCCCAACCGTAGCCTTTCCATCGAAGTGCTCTGGGTAGTGTTGCAGAAATTATCCAATTGGATGATGAACTCATTACGGGAGTTTGCCGCGCCAGGAAGACCACTTACGATGATCAGTCGTAGTAGTACAACCCCACCATTTTCTACATGTAGAGGAGAACCTGTCGGATTTACTTGTCAACCGAACACTGAACTCCTAAGGAATGGACCGCCTTAGCGGAACTTCCAGGCCATTTGGGCCAATATAATAAGGCTGGGCCGGCGCTACTCGGCCACTTACGCCACTCCTAGTTCAGATGAAATCCATGACTCTGAAACGTAAAGCTCGTTTCCCCCTTTCCCCAAGTAGAAACTTGTTGATACGGCTCCACCAAGAAGTCGTATCTAGTTGGAAAGGAAAACTCACCGATATTTCCCAGGCGATGCCTGTTAATGGATTAACTTGTTCCAAGAATTTTACTTCCCGAATATTGGGTAAGTAATCAAAAAAACTCTTTTACCAAGACAGCAACCTTGTTGCGAATATAAAACACACCACCGAGCCGGATCCCCCATGTTTTGAGCGAGTATTTAAATCCCCTTTTTAAAAGGAAGATCTTAAATATAAAAATAGTTTTGGGATCCGCTCTAACTTTTGAAAATCATTTTAAAGACTCGAAAACACTTTAAAGAGTGTTTGGAGTAAAACTGATTTAATGAAGTAAATCAGTCCCCAGAATATTTAGAAAATGTCTGAATATTATTATTTAAATAATATTCCCATAAAAATAATCTTTATAAAATAATTGAAGTAGAAGTATTAAAACTTATACTTGAAATGAATAGCAAATAATCAAAGATATACTTATACGAAAGTAATATCTTTATTTGAATAATCAAAAATAAGTTTGATTATCGACACCTTATTCTTTAATAAATTAAAGAATATATCTCAGCAAATAATCGGAGTCATAGATCCTCAAATGAATATTCAGATAATATTCAATAAATAAAATAAGCTGAGTCATAATACCTCGAATGAATATTATAAATAATATTCATTAAATAAAATAAAGGAGTCATACATCCTCAAATGAATATTCAAATAATATTCAATAAATAAAATAAAGTTAAAGTTATCGAATAAACCTTATTCGATTAATAGTTTTAAAAACTATATCCATATATATATATAAATATATATATATATATTTATATATATCCATATCCATATAAAATCTACTCGGGATCCTCGACTCCCGGTTTTAGAAAATATTTTCACCCTTGGGTCCCTATACTAAGGGTATATGCAAGATACAACTATCCTCTAGCATAGGTATTATCAAATAAACCAACAGATATATATCTCAAGAATATAAAACAGGCATGCATATATACCATATCACATGCTACAATATATCGCAACATTTGCTAAATAACAATCATGCAATATCACAAGATAATGCATATACATATATTTATATCACCACAACAGTATAACGGGTAGAAAACTTGCCTGAGCGACTTGGGGGTGAGAAAGGCTCGGGACGAGTCTGGTAACCTATAAACAACAAGTAAGTTGGAATTAAACCAAAATCACTTGTAAATCTATGCTTTAGCTAACTTAGACTCTAATGCTAGTTTTACGCTCACCGATTCGCTTAAGTCACTCGGGTACTCTCGGTTCCACCATTTTTAATAACTTAACCTTTACGAGTTTTAAAGCGATTCCTTCGCGAATGACTTACCAACTGCCTAACACACTTACCATAAATGTTTCACACATTAATTAATCCTTTTTGGTCTTTAACCTACATTCCAAAGTAAGGCGAGGGAGAAAGTTTCGTTCGCGAAACGCCGTTACTTGAAACGGTCGTTTCTCCTAAACCGTAAATCGGAATCGAACGAACTACATATCAAAACGAAGCTCGTAACATGAGCTATCTAAACATGGCAGTGGTCACAATTTAGCAGGGGGTTCTCGGGTCATAATGCTATGCACAAAAACAGTCCAAAGAAAATCGGACATTACGACGGCTATGTTTACGCGATTTCCCAATTTTAAACCATACAAAACCAACCACAAACCAACCTCAAATCCAACATACAACCAACATCCATCCTTATCACATCATAACAATCCCAACAAATCCACATTAACCATTTATACTATTCTTTATCATGAATTTAAACTACACTTAAGTTCATTAATCAACAACCAAGATTTACAACTTCAAAAACAACCCAAAACCCATTAATCTCTACATACACAATCATCAAGCCTCTCATGAACTCTAATACTCATTTTATACTCTTAACTTTCAATAACAAAGCTTGGTTAAGAGATTATACCTTCCTTGGAGAGTGGAGAATCAAGGGGATGGCTTGGAATCATCTTTAAAGCCCTTATCCAAGCTTAATCTAAACAAAACTTCAAGAACACAAATTTTAGTTCTTGAAAACACTATTCACCATCTTCTTTGATGATTTATAGAAAAAGATTGGCTTGGATTTAGAAGCTTAAACTTATAGGAAGTATGTAACTTAACTAGGAGAAGCTAGGATAATTACCTTGGAAAATAACAAGTGGAGGAGCTTGGACTTTCAAAATTTAAGAAAAGAACCCGAGAGCTTCATGAAGAAGAAGAAAAATTTTGTGTTTTGCCTTGTCTTGATTTTTGGTTGGTTGATTTGGTTTTGTTTTTGATTTAGTAAATTACCTTCTTGCCCTTGGATTTGTGTGGTTACAAAGCCACCACACCTTCTCCTTCCCATGTCATGCTTATATCATCCACATGATGTCATCCTTCCTTCCTTGTCTTCTTTCTATTGGTTGGATGACATCACTCCCATTAATCCCTTTGATTAGCTTCCTAATCGTTTGCCTAATGACCGCTGATCTGTTGTACGGTTCGCTTAACTTTCGTTCTCGTTTATCGTTTGAAGGATCATACCCGGGATCTTATTACTTAGGTTCCCTTAACCTTTCTCAATACATTATATTCCTTTTTATGATCCTCTATTATAATCCTTTAATTTAAATCCTTTTTATCCTGTTACCTTATACTCAATTTTCTCCGTATCTTGTGGATTTCCGGGAAAAACCAAAGTGTTCGGAATTGGATTCTGACGATCTTTACATACACTTATATACTTCATAGAGTACTAATAATATCTCATAAGATCAATGACAGAACCCCTACATAGCGTGGCATGAAAAGTTTTCTCGTTCAGCAAAAACACTATTCATAAGGGTTTCAAAAATTTCTCAAAAATTGGGGTTATTACATTGATCAAATGATAACAAGGTACTCAAATTAGGGAATCAAAACTGCTTCAAGGATTAATAGGAAATATGGTGATCAAGAAATGAGGTATCATTACGAGGGGTTCGTAAAGGTAATTATAGGGTTTATAACAGTTCATGGCTTAACGATAACTTGAACAAGAAAGACAGGTTACCAAAGGGTTGAATCAATAGGCTTATCAATAACAGTTAAAAAGATCAAAGACAGGGTATCTCAAATCATTAACAGGGGTTCATTATTTAAACAGTTCCATACTCTACATGGTATGAACAATAACCTCTCTATAACCATTTTCACAAGTAATGGGAGTTACTTGCCTGAATTTGCTTTCCTGAAGGTTGAACTACTGCCACCTAGTATACCTTTTCCTTTCCTAGCCTGAATGCCCTCACGCTTCGAATCTACAATAAAAACCAAAACCTTAGTCAGTTTCTCAACTCTCGTTCCTGGAATGATCACTCTATACGATGGCTCGATTATACTCTTGACTCGAATATACGAGTATAGCTTATACACATAAGCACATAGCACATCATATACTTTATTCTTAACCTTTACACCTTTATATACTCGACAATCGACTTATAAACGTCCTTATCTTGACTCGAAATCAAATCATACTTTATATTAGTACACATAGCTCTTTATACTTGAAATTCTTATATGAATAAACAAACGGCAAAACTTATAATAACGACCCTAATATTATCTTTAAACCAACATGACAACCATAGTTAACACAAGTCAATCATTTCATTTCTTTTATACTTTAATTCGAACCAAACATAGCAAATTAGGCAAAAATCTCACAAACAATCCCTAACTAATCTCCATAATCAATTCAAGCACTTAAATTAGAATTTGACCTTTTAAATGCTATGAACCATTCGGCTTTTCTATAAACATCTCCCAAATTCAAGCAAATTTTCATACCAAATTCATATATCATATAATCAATCAAATATTCACTTAATCCAACTTAATATTCTCATAAAAACAACTATATCATTCGAATTTTCAAGAACAATGACATGCATTTCAATTTTTGATCTCATACATAGCATGCAAGCATCTTTCCATGGTTTAATCCTAAATTCTAATGAATCCAAGCAAGAACAACACACCAATTTACTTCTTTCTTTATCAATAAAATTAGAACCAAGGCAACTTATAATCTCATATTTATATTCGAATTTCTTCTTCCTAATTCCATTAAACACTCCATTCAACTTATCACTTTCAAACAACCATCAAACAATCATTGTCATGCAACCAAGTTCTCTCTAGCCACTAAGATAATTAGCATTTAAATTCATAAAAATCTACTTAATCCTCTTTTTAAGCATAAGACCCATTCGGGTTTTTCAAGAATAACACATGTAACAATCAAAAGAATAAGTTTTGGTGTAGTAGAGCTCAGTGTTTACATCATCACTCACTACCGGTTCACCGGAGTTCATCACCAGTGGCGGTGGCCTCACGGTGGTGCCCTCATTCGAGGGTATCCTACCATAAAACCTCCGATTACTTCTAAAAATCACAAAAACAAACACATACAAGACATGATCACCACAAGTTTACATCATCTTGATTTTATAAAACAACAACTCGGCATAGCCGAACCTACACACACGCACACAATCTGCATGCAAGTATCAAACTATACATGCAATTGGATCAAAGCTCATATATGGAACAAGAATGAAATTCTATGGAAGAATCCATAAAAATTAAGTGAAGAAGAGAGATATACCGAGAGGAAAAGAGAGAGAGAGAGAGAGAGAGAGAGAGAGAGAGAGAGAGACAGAGAGAGACAGAGAGAGAGAGAGAGAGAGAGAGAGAGAGAGAGAGAGAGAGAGAGAGAAGAGAGAGCTTTGAGAGTGAGAGAGAGATGAGAGAAAAATGAGAGAATGAGAGAATGAGAGAAAATGGTCGGGTGGAAAAGAAGAGAAGGAGGAGGAAATGAGTTTATATATATGTTTAGAGGGCAGGGGTATTTTAGTAATTAACTAATCCCCTTTTCATGTTTGATTAATCCTTTCTTTTTACTTAAATAAGATAGAAATCGAATATTGAATATATCCCTCTTGGAAAGTCAAAAATTATTGCGAATGACGATTTTAAGACGTAGATCTCAAAATTAGCTTTCCAACTATTACTCATAATAAACTTTTGAGAAAACGGTTGATTTTATATGATTTTTGCAAGTTCATGCTAATAATAGCATTTTATCACATAAAAATCAATTTAAAATGCAACGATCACCAATTAAATCCGCCCATCATTTTTAGAAAGTCTCTAGGATAATATGAAGATAACAGAACAAATCTCATGCCTTTATCTTACTCAGATAATTTTATAAAAATGCGCGAAGGTTAAATAAACCTTATTTAAATCAAATAATTCCCTTAAATTCATAAAAATGTCAACAGATCATGTAGTCATGCACACAAAAAAGCAATCACACACATACGAACACATCAGAACTCATGTCTGATCATAAAATTTGTCCTTCTTTAATCTATATTCTTTTATATGCGTACCGGGTCATGTTCAGCCTGACGGCCCGACGCTCAGCGTTTCAATTACGCTTCTCATTATTGACCGACACGTCACTAGGACACAGTACTTTACTTAAACATTTCATTTCACATAATAACACACATTTCTTATACTTTAAATCCTTATTTGTACGGGTTCCGTTCTACCTGACGGCCCGACAACACAGCTTAACTCCTAAGCTGACTCTTTAAATTGAAACGCTTTTACTTACGCTCCTAGATTCTAATATACAGTAAAGACAATTAATCAACACTTAATCACATAGTTATAATCACATCACATAAAGCATACTTATTGACTTAATTACGTCGCAAAATTCTCAGTCGTCACATGATTCATCCATCTACTAGTAGAAAAGGTTACTTAATTGGTATCTTTGCCTGATCAGCAAGATATCGGGTTTATGCCAAAGTTTTCTACTTTCCAAATTCATTGGATATTACAACTCTGTTTATACTTTTCATAACAGAGGTTTTCAAGGAGTCTATGAGATATATATATAGGTATATATATATATATACCTATATATATCGGGAATTAATAAAGTATCTCATAACTTCATTTCTTTTAAATGATATTTCAAAGATTGATTTTATTCAAGTCTTATCTTGTAGTCTCATATATGTGATGAACTTTTAAAACTGATTATACGTTATACGGTGGTAGTTCAAGTAGTATTCGGAAAAGATATAAGTATATTAGAGTATCTTGTAACTTCATCTTTTCAACTTATATCTAGTTAATGATTATCTTATGCATGACAAAGATTTTCATAAAAACGTTGAGATAAGGTTAGATATATGAGATCACCTTGTAACGATATTTTTATACAGTTATAAATTGGAACTCTGTGTATAATTATGCATGGAAGAGGATTTCAAAGACTTTGAAAAGTATATATATATATATATTCTTAATATTTTGCGACTTCGTCGCGTTAAGATATCAAACTTGGTTCAATTTAGACTTTCATGAGTACTATGAGAATGCTCATATATTTTAATTATTATACATGTTATTTTGGTGGGCTTGTTGCTCACCCTTGCTTTATTCTTTCATCACACAACAACAGCTACACAAGATGAACAAGACCAAGCTCCCAATTCGCGAGTGGATAGGAAATATCCCGCAGTTTCCTGTAGTCGTTGAAGTCGCTGTAGCTGAGGTAGGAACTACCAATAGGATAGGCTTTCAAATTTTGATGTACCATACTTATGTATTTTTATGAATTGTAATGATGGCAAAGAATATGTAAATTTATTCGGAAACCCTTTTGAGGTGTAATGACTTATAATTGTGGAATAAAATGACTTGTGTTATTTTTGGTATTCATCTCTGAGACTATAACTTGTGGTGTGTGTGTATATTGTGGGGTCACCCATACGCATTAGATGGTTGTTTATTAAGATTGAGTGCTATTAGGGGAAATGGAACTCGTGACAAACCGGATCCTGGACCCCGGATTTGGGGGTGTTACATTTTTTTTAGATTCTTGAAATCAACTGGTATTGAATCATGATTTTATATAATCTTTTAAAATTTGAAAGTATTGAACTGGGATTTGAAATAATACTATCAAATATGAATGTATTGAATTATGATTTGAAAATATGAAGGTATCCAATTCAGATTCTAAAAAATCAATCTAAATCCTTGGGTATCCAAATATTATGGATTTTATTACTCAAGGATTTTAAAACAATTAGGGGAGATCTTATATGTACATTTTGTATTATGAAATCAGGCATCTGAAGACAAGATTTTGATGGATTGTTAAATCATAACAAAATACCAAAAATTAAAAGAAATAAACTCCTAATATAAATAGACCCCATGTATCCAACTTTTCTTTTCACTTCTTCTCTTCCCAACCTTTTGTAAAACCATACTTATGGCATCATGTTTTGCTCATAATAGTATAAGAGTAATGTTGGATATATTTGAGATGTCATGTCTAATATGTCTCATGTTTAGTTTTCAGATCTTAACTAACAGGAAATATCAGTACTTACTGGAATCAGGACTTATTGGAAGTCAGGACTTAAGGATATCAGGATTTAGATTATCAAAAGATAATATCAGAAGATGGATATCAGAACTTAAGTACTGGAGGACCAGTTAAGGAAGGAAGCTGATTCACATGAAAGAAGATCGAGACTAATACAAGAAGAAGATATGCATGGAAAGAGTTCGAGGACTAGAAGAATTATATAAGATATTTGGTTGATATATTTTAGGAGACATAATTATATTCCATATCAACTAGAAGTTATCTTGTAACTGTGTGTCTATATAAACACAGACATAGGTTTACTCTATAAGAGTTACGATCATCGAGAAGATCATATATTGTAACCTAGCAGCTCTCGTGATATTTGTTCATCACTGAGAGAGAACAGTTCCATTGTAACAGAGTTTGTTATATCGAATACATCTGTTTTCTGTTACTTGTACTTTAAATTGATTTGATTATATTTTATACTGTATTCAACCCCCTTCTACAGTGTTGTGTGACCTAACAAGTGGTATCAGAGCCTATCGATTAACACACATACAGTAAAGATCCAAAACAATCATGTATGAAGAAGCAGAAAATCCAACCAAGCCCGCTAAAACTGAAGAAACTCCAAAGACTCAAACCCATAGTTGATATGAGACTATCAGGGTTCCCATGCTGAGACCGTCTGAATATCCCATATGGAAAGTGAAGATGGCTATGTTTGTGGAAGCTACAGATCCAGAATACCTTGACAGAATTAATGAAGGACCGCATAAGCCAACCAAGCTCTCTATTGTAGTTGCAGATCTGCCAAGAAAGACCATACCAAAGGAAAAAAGTGAATACACGGCTGAAGATATCTCATCTATTGCCAAGGATGCAAAGGTAAGGCATTTTCTACATAGTGCTATTGATAATGTCATGTCAAATAGGGTAATTCACTGCAAGACTGCAAAGGAGATATGGGATGCTTTGGAGACAAGGTGTCAGGGAACTGATGCAATCAAGAAAAACAGGAGGACTATACTCACTCAAGAGTACGAGCACTTTGACTCAAAAAGTGATGAGTCATTAACTGACTTATATGACAGGTTTGTCAAACTCTTGAATGATCTGTCACTAGTGGACAAGGAATATGACATTGAAGATTCAAATCTAAAATTTCTTTTAGCTCTTCCTGAAAGTTGGGATTTGAAAGCTACTATTATAAGAGATAATTATGCTCTTGATGAAACTACTCTTGATGAAATTTATGGAATGCTCAAGACGTATGAACTTGAGATGGATCAAAGAAGCAAGAGACATGGGAGAAAGTCAAGAACAGTTGCTCTTAACGCTAAGGAGGAATCCCCCAAAGTGGCTGTCTTAAAGAAAGGAAAAGGAAAGGCTCTCATCATAAAGTCTGATTCAGAATCATCAAGTTCTGATGATGATGATTCAGAAACTGAAAGTCTACCTGAAGTAGATGCTGATGAAGAGATGATGAAGCTGTACTCTTATGGTGAAGGGTATCACAAAGATAGCATACAGGAAATTCAGAAGAGGAAAGAAGTTTTCCAGGAAAGGTAGAAGTTCTGATAAGAAGGGCTTCAGAATATCTGAAGGCAAAGGAGGAAAGTCTGACACAGGAGATTACTCAAATGTCAAATGCTACAACTGTGGTGAGAAAGGCCACATATCTCCTGAATGCAAGAAATGAAAGAGTGACAAAGGCAAGGCACTTGTCACAAAGAAGAAAAGCTGGGCAGACACCTCAGATTCTGAAGATGAGGAGAACTATGCCTTAATGGCAAATGCTGATAGCAGTTCTGATGCTGCTGAATTAAAGGTACCTCAAAAACTTATGCCTATTATACTGATGATATTACTGAGTTGAGATTATATCTTAAAACCATGTTTATTAGCTATAGAGATCAAACTTTAACATGTGAAAGATTAACTTCTGAAAATCTTGCTTTTAAAAAGAGGAATGATTATTTAGAAAAAGAGTTAGGTATGTTCCATCAAACTCAGAAGGATAGAGATGATGCTTTCTATGTAAGAGATGAAGTGCTAAAAATGAATAAATCTCTAAAAACTGAGTTAGAAAAAGAGAGAGAGATTATCAGGACTTGGACTAACTCTGGCAGAGCAACTCATGATATACTAATTAGTGGAAACTGGAAAGAGGGCTTAGGTTATGGAGATGAGAAAAGTGAAAAAGGAACTGAACAAGTTAAGCCAATTATTGTTAAATAGACTACTAAGCCAAAGGTAAATCCTGTTAAATTTGTAGCTAAAACTGTAAAGTCTGATTCTGAAAAGATGAAAGATATTGAGACAGAAGTGATAGCAGAGTCAACTTCTGACAAATTAGAACATGATAAACCAACTGAAGTTAACATAGGCTTAATGACAAAGAAACAGCTTAAACATAAGCTGAAAGAGATTACCAGTGTAAATAAGGTAAAAGAAGCTAGGAAAAATAGGAATGGAAAGGAAGGTGTGAATGAAAGCAACAATTATATGCCTGTTCCTAATGCTCCTAGAAAGAAATTCTATAACTGTGGAAACTCTAACCATCTGACTTCTTTTTGCAGGAAGAATAAGAATATAAACTCCTTACCTTCTGAGTAAGGAGTTAAGAGTCAGTATGTTAGGTTTAAGCCACAAAATCCTTGTTTTCATTGTGGTAGTGTGTGGCATTCCATTTATACTTGTAAGGAATATCATAGTTTGTACTATGATTATTATCAGATAAAACCTTCTTTGAAGAAAGTTACTTTAATTCATTCTAGTGTAAAGTATGATGCAAAGTTTGATACTGTCAATACTGATAAGAAAAATGTTAGCATAAACTCTGATGTTAAATCCACTGCAAATGTTAATAAACTTAAAAAGGCCAAAGGATTCAAGCAAGTCTGGGTCCTTAAAACTAACCTTTAGTGGTCTTTGTGATTGCAGGGCAATAGGAAGAACATCCTAGTTCTGGACAGTGGATGTTCAGGACATATGACTGGAAATATAGCCCTGCTATCAGACTTTGTAGAGAAAGCTGGCCCAGAAGTTTCTTATGGAGATGGCAATATTGGGAAAACTCTAGGATATGGCAAGATCAATCTTGGGAATGTCATCATTGAAACAATAGCTCTTGTCTCAGGACTTAAACACAATCTGTTGAGTATAAGTCAAATCTGTGACAGAGGTTATCATGTGGATTTCTTTGAAGAACACTGTGTAGTAATAAGTAATTCAATAGGAAAAGTGGTTCTGAAAAGATACATGCATGGTAACATTTATGAAGCCAGACTTTCAACAAGTACTGATGGTTCTGCAATCTGTCTGTTGAGTAGAGCATCAATTGAAGAAAGCTGGAATTGGCACAAGAAACTCCCTCATTTAAATTTCAACAATATAAATAAGCTTATAAAGAAAGATCTTGTGAGAGGACTGCCAAAAATAGTATTTGCTCCTGATGGCCTTTATGATTCATGTCAGAAGGCAAAACAAAGAAAATCTTCTTTCAAGAGCAAAACTGAGTCATCAATTCTTGAGCCTTATCACCTACTGCATGTTGATATATTTGGTCCAGTCAATGTCATGTCTATTGCAAAGAAGAAATATGCTATGGTTATAGTGGATGAGTTCACAAGGTACACATGGGTGTACTTATTGCACAAGAAGACTGAAACTGCATCTAACCTAACTGATCATGTCAGACAGCTGGATAAATTGATCAAAGATTCTGTTAAAATCATAAAGAGTGATAATAGCACTGAGTTCAAGAATTCAATCATGGAAGAGTTCTACAAAGATCATGGAATCAAACAGGAATTTTTTGCACCTAGAACTTCACAGCAAAATGGAGTTGTAGAAAGAAAAAACAGGACTCTCATTGAAGCTGCACGAACAATGCTTGATGAAGCAAAGCTACCAACCTATTTTTGGGCTGAAGCTATGCAGACTGCTTGTTTTACATAAAATGTTACACTTATAAACAAGCATGGAAAAACACCATATGAGATGGTGAAGAAGAAGAAGCCAAATCTGAAATACTTTCATGTATTTGGTTGCAAGTGTTTTGTTCTTAAGACTCATCCTGAGCAGCTGTCAAAATTTGATCTAAAAGCTGATGAAGGAATTTTTGTTGGATATCCACTTTCCACAAAAGCCTTCAGAGTCTACAATTTAAGAACAAGAGTTGTAATGGAATCTATCAATGTCTCTTTTGATGATAAGAAGATTACTGGACTTGAAGATTTTGATGATCATGATCTGCTGAGATTTGAGAATGAAGATTTAAATTCTGATCCTGAAAATTCCGATCCTATAAGTTCTGATGGATTAAGTTCTGATGTCATTGAAACTGTGGTAACAACTCCAAAGGAAAATGCACCTGTCCAGGGGGACAAGCTAAAGATCCTACCACATCTCAAGACTCTCGAGAAGCATCAGAACCTGTCACTGGCTCTTCAAGTTTTGATTCATCTAGCTCTGATGAGCCAAACTCTGATAATTCTGGAAGCTCTGATTCTTCAACTCCTGAAAAATCAAATTCAAATTTTGAAGTCTCAGAGAGTATAACTACAGGGAGGGCATCAGAAAATGCTGATGGAGACAGCATGGATCATGGGGGAGGATCCAGTTCTAGAGATCAACTTCCATATGCAAGGAAGTGGACCAAAGCACATACACCTGATTTAATCATTGGAGATCCTGAAGCAGGTGTCAGAACTAGAACTGCAACTTCAAATGAATGTCTCTATCATTCTTTTCTATCTCAGACTGAACCAAAGAAAGTGGAAGAAGCTCTTCAAGATGCTGATTGGGTGCAAGCAATGCAGGAAGAGTTAAATGAATTTGAAAGAAATAGAGTCTGGACCCTAGTGCCAAGACCAAAGAATAAATCAATTGTTGGTACAAAATGGGTGTTCAGAAACAAAACTGGCAGTGATGGCATAATTACAAGGAATAAAGCAAGACTGGTTGCTAAAGGTTACTCTGAGCAGGAGGGTATTGATTATGATGAAACATTTGCACCAGTTGCTAGATTATAAGCCATAAGGATCTTTTTGGCTTATGCTGCTCACAAGAAGTTTAAAGTCTTTCAAATGGATGTGAAAAGTGCTTTTCTCAATGGAGAATTGGAAGAAGAGGTATATGTTGAACAACCTCCAGGCTTTGTAGATCCTAAATTTCCCAATCATGTCTACAGGCTTGACAAAGCACTTTATGGCCTTAAGCAAGCTCCAAGAGCTTGGTATGAGACTTTAGCTCAATTCCTTCTGGAAAGTGGATTTCACAGAGGCACAATTGACAAGACTTTATTCTACCTCAACCATGGAAAATACTTACTTTTGGTACAGATATATGTTGATGATATCATATTTGGTTCTAGTAATTCCAAACTGTGTGAGAAGTTTGCAAAGCTAATGCAGTCAAGATATCAAATGAGTATGATGGGAGAACTCAGCTATTTTCTGGGCCTTCAAGTCAAGCAAACTGAAGAAGGCACTTTTATCTGTCAATCCAAGTATACCAGAAATTTACTGAAGAAATTTGGAATGCAAGATTGTTCAACTGCATCCACTCCCATGGCCACTGCAACCAAGTTCGATAAGAATACTGGTAAATCAGTAGATATTACTAACTACAGAGATGCGGATTTTGCAGGATGCAAAATTGACAGGAAAAGTACTAGTGGAAGCTGCCAATTTCTTGGAAGCAGATTGGTTTCTTGGTTTAGCAAGAAACAAAAGTCAATTTCCACATCAACTGCAGAAGCAGAATATATTGTTGCAGGAAGCTGTTGTGCACAGATTCTTTGGATGAAGAATCAGTTATTGGATTATGGGTTAGAATTTTCTAAAATCCCTATTTACTGTGATAATCAAAGTGCTATTGCTATGACAGGTAATCCAGTTTAACACTCAATGACAAAGCACATCAGCATTAGGTACCATTTTATAAGGGAACATGTGGATGAAGGTACGGTGGAATTGCATTTTGTTCCAACAGATCAACAGCTAGTAGATATCTTCACAAAACCACTATGTGAAGTTACTTTTATAAGATTGGTAAATGAAATTGGAATGGTTTCAAGTTCTTTCTCTAAATCTGCTTAGTTTTTGTTCTCATGCATCAGGCTTTATGATCAGTGTTTACAGATTGTATTATCTATATATAATATGTGCTTAATTTGAAAATTTATTAAATGCTGATTGTTATCTGATATGGATTTATATACTCTGATAAGTGTTTTGAATGTTTAGTGACTATTCAATCTAATGAGGATAACTATGCTAGATGCTGACCTAGTAGTCTTTAATATATTAGAAATCCCATATTTGAATTAGTTGTTTATGTGGAAACTCATTAACACAAGCAGATTCTGATATTGAGCTTAGTCAAGTTTACTTTGTGTATCTTATTACTAAGTCACAAACTAGATTCCTGTTTCTTATCTGTCAAATTCTGATGTCAGTAAATCTTAAAAATGAACTAAGTGCTGATAAGCCTCATTTATCAAAAGAAAAGAAAAGAAAAGAATAAAAGTCAGGTACTCCTTTGAGATCTAGAGTAAAAATGTGGAAGGGAAGACCCAAGTAAAAATGTGGAAGGGAAGACCCAAGTGCATTGCTGGTATTAAGTAATATGCATTAGAAAAGCAAATATTTTTCTTGGTGACCTTTCACACTCTATGATTACTGGAGAAATACTCTGATAATAACATAAATTCTGATAAGCAGTCCTGACTCACTTACACTGAGAAGCCACTGTAAAAAGGAATTTCAAAAGATGCATAAAATGAGCACAAACAGTTGAGGTAGACTCATGCATAAATTTGTTCTATAGTAGACATCATGACTGATGACAGATTTTAAGCATTTTTCTTAGTTATGCCTTATTTCTAAGATGTACTGAAGTTGATCAGACTTTAATCTTTATCTGATATTTTGCTGAATGCACACACTTTCACTCCATATGAATGATGAAAATTACTGTGGTGATTAAGTTGTTTTTGACAAACAGTTAAGTGTCATTTGCATAATTCCGAGGACAAGTTCTGATAGAAGTTCTTATGATTAAACTCTGAAGAAAATAAGTCAGTATTTGTATGAAGAATCACAGAAAAAGATATTCACTATTTGAGTACAGAAGCCATGTTCTGATGACTGTTAAAATCTGATATAAGTTAAGTTCTGATACTAAATCCTGATGGAATCCTTGATGCTTACGTGGCATTTTTCTTTACTTGACTTATTTGTGGTAAAATATGAAACAATCA
This sequence comes from Apium graveolens, assembly GCF_009905375.1. Classification (NCBI taxonomy): domain Eukaryota; kingdom Viridiplantae; phylum Streptophyta; class Magnoliopsida; order Apiales; family Apiaceae; genus Apium; species Apium graveolens. The sequence continues at coordinate 104,808,661 of NC_133649.1, read as the reverse complement.
TATTTAAATCAGAATAAAATTGGGGTGAGATAAAAACTGTCATAATCATTATGGGTTAGTGGTTAACGTGTATATCCTGAAAACCTGCATGTGCACGGTAATTATTGCTTATTTTATGTGCCCATTAACTCCTCTCTAGCCGTTTTTGACTGTTCACACTGGTGTTAGGTGTAAAGTGTATATTATGCTTCAAAAATATAACTGTTGAGTGGAGAGAGTATATATATGTGAGTTAACAGATTTTATAATCTTTTACTTACTTTTCTATTTTTCATCTCTCTTATTCTCTCTCTCTCTCTAATATTCTCTAAAGCATTTTCTTTCAGGACTTTTAACAAACACTTTGCAAACACTCTCCTTCTCACTTAATTTCTTACAGAGATGGCACCAAAAGACGTAATTTTCAATGGAGCTAAGTTTGTTCCTAACAACTACTCCGCCATTCTTAGCAAGGCTGAAGCTCCATCGGAACTTAACTTCATTCAGGATTTTCTCGCTAATTCTGATATTGGGTATGCTCTAACCCAACCGGATGCAGTCTCTGGAACTCAAGTGCTGGAGTTCTGGAGAAGTGGAGTATATGATGATGGTGGTGTTTAAGGGTCCCCAAGTATAATCTTTTCATCAGGGGAGGACGAGCATGTCGTAACTTTGGCTACAATACGCCAAACACTGCAGCTACCTGAGAACTGCGCCTATTCGACTACCGAGGAGCCAGTTCTTCAAAATATGATGTCCAGTCTGGGGTATGAAAGGACATTGGCCAAGTTGGGTCAATTGAAGAGACCTTACATAAGGAGGGAATGGAGTTTCTTCTTTGACTGCATTACCAAGGCTTTTGCAAACAAATGTTCTAACTTTGATGCAATCCACATATTCAGTCAACAAATCGGGTATGCTCTCATTAATTAAACTGATTTTGATTATGCAAGTGTTGTCTTAGGTTTCATTGGGGATAGGATGACAGAAGACAGAAATACTATTTATTTTGCTAGATTCTGTCAACTTATTTATAATTTTTATTGTGTTGATAAGCCCCAATCAGCTAGTGAATTAATTCCATCATTCAGACTAGCTTGTTAAGGCGAAAACACGCGCTAATATTCACGCAAGTATACGCGTTCACAAGTAATATAGAATACTTTCTAGTTCGTTCCCACAAAGACTCGGACTACTTATGTTCAATTAAACTAACTCACCAATGTATGATTACTTCTCAATATTAAGACAATAACACTTAGATTTGATTAACTAATTATGAACTATAATTAACTACTAGAATTAAACACTTAATTAACACTTAGAATTATCAATATTAAAACACTCATGAGATCACAACTTCATTACTACTTCCTTCAGTAGTCATTGTTATTACCCTTAGTATGCAACAACGATGATATTAATCGAATAACACAAAACTGATAAAAGCCAACTTTCATTGTACTAATACCATTCTACCAAACATCCACAATTAAGATAGAAGTTGAATATGCATCAATTATGTTGAGTCCCTATATGTCTACAGAAATTGACAACATAATGATTTAAGAACAAGTTATTCCTTTTGATTACACAGGGCGAATAAAATGGTTAGAGTTACCCACTAATCATGCAGACTCGTACATGAACCTATGCTAGCATGGCAAGTTCTAAATCTCAAGATCCACCGTCTCTTCACAAGAGATTAACACCCTATCTTATATGTTCGCGACGCACATAAGACGAATACGCACAACCAATACTAGATATCATACAAGCATCACACACTAAGGTATTAAACAACTAACTAAAGAAGTACATAGTAAATTCGTTACGACCCCATGATCATGATTAGCCCATGTTAGCACTCATCGTCATCATGGGTTCATATGAAAACATGATAAATAAACACAAAAGAATAATAACTAAACTAATTATATTAAACCAGAGTACGTCACAAGAGTAAATAGGTTCAAAGCAAAGAAAATTAGCATCCAACGTTACAATGAAATAAAGAATCACAAGAAAATATGCTTCCTCTTCGTTGCGATGTGCTAAAACGGTCTTCTTCCTTATCTCCTTCGCTCCTTGATTAATACAACGATCCAACACACGTGAAACGTCTCTGAAATCTACTTATATAGGAATCCCATAAAACCCATATTACTTAGAAGTTGGAAGCCAAACAGAATTAGAAGTCTAAAATATTAAATCTGAAATTACGACCCTGCGCGGCCGCTCAGCATAGCTGAGCGGGCGCTCAGACCCCTTCTGAAAAAATGGTCTGTTTGCTCCGTTTCTTCGCTGTAATCTTCTCCTCTCTTCCCACTTGCAATGCTAGACACATGCCAAGGCCTATTATTGATGAATTCTCCCCCGAAATGCAACTAATACCCTGAAATGCATAAACACTAGAAAAACGCATCAAATACACAAAATACTTGATTTCAAGACACCAATTTAAGCTATTATAAGACGTTCCAAGTGGTATAAAATGCCACTTATCACACCCCCAAACTTAAATCGATGCTTGTCCTCAAGCGTCACAGACTCAAAAATAAACTAAAAACATACATGAATGCAATCTATATGAAATGCAGCGATCCCCCTTACTACGACCAAACCAACCAACTCACGACATCTCAACAAATGCAATTAGGCGAATAAAGATCAATCGAATCATACAAGCTAACATACAGCCAGAAATGTGGTGTGTGCAGATGCTTAATAGATATGCTTCGCAACTAGGTTAATTATCATGACTCAACTATCATCCAGGCAATCGCATGATTATACAAAGAAAAAAAATTCTAGGCACAAAGTGACTTATAACACTTCGAGAATCCTGGAGCTTATTACGGAATCATCCTTTTTATTTATAACAACAAATGCTTATTTGATTGTGCAATGAGTGAGGTCCACAAAAGACTTATACAATGGTATCCATGTAGCGAGCGTTAGGTTAGCGGATCCCAGACTATAAAAGCCTTAGGTCACTAGGCACAAGTCCCCTAAGAACTTAATAACTCGAATACCAAAGAGCCCACTCGTGATCAATTATGCATTAACTCTTTATTATTTTTTTTCTCTTTTTTTTCTATATATATTTTTTTTCAAAAATTTCTGAGCAAGTGCGTTTCGCTCCATCCTGCTCAACCCTAGACTACTCGCATACACATACGAGCTGGCTACTAGCCATTTGATGCCTAGCCACAATTAGCAACGAATTTCATTTTTTACTCCATATTTTTTCTTTTCATGCCTTTTATCACTAAGAACCTATTATAAAATTCTAAGCATAATAAATAGATTAACGTCGAAAACCGTAGAACCATAACAACAATCTAGTCCTTAAGCATTCTCTAAGACTTAGTGAAATTACAAGTGTTTCTAGCATGCATATCAACCTACACGATTCAACATTACTTTAATGCTATCACTACACTCGCATCAACATCACAAATCAGTCGGCAAATCAGCACAAAAGGGATCATGGCAAATGCATGAGCTACATGACATGATAAACAAATAAAGCTATAAATATAAAAAAAACTCTATATGGCAAAAATTATGCAATTATATGAACTAACTATCATTAATATGTAACTATATGACATACACACAAAATATTCCTTAACTACCACCCCCAAACTTAAAATCTTCACTGTCCCCAGTGAAGGTAGTAGAAAGGAACACAGGGTATACCTACTCGGAGAGATCACCATCATCATCACCCTCAGTGGGTGGTGTATAAGGAGGCGGATATGCAGAGTTATCACCAAAAACTGGCCACTAGATGTCAGCTCCAAGGCCTCGAAAAGCGGTCCCTAGCGCAAGGGTGAGCTCCTGAGCAAACCTGCTCTGCGTCTCGTACATAACATCCATCCTCCGTGACAGCCTCCTATACTGGGTATCAGCCATCCTAGCACCCTCCTGAGCTCTAGAAGAACCAGCCTCATCACGTCTTGGCCTCGCCATAGTAGCACCTCGTGCTGGATGCCCTCCTGGAAGACGATAACCCAGCCCATGCTCCTCGGGCTCATCACCGGTCCACTCCTGCATCGCATTCAGAGTCCCGGAATCAATAGGAGCGGCCGGTAACTGCAACTGCTCATGAGACGGCCACTGAACTCCCACCGCTCGGCAAAGCTTAGTAATCATAGATGCATAAGGGATGTTCATGTGCTTAGCTCCTCTCAAAAACTTCAGAATTCCTTGGTAGATGAACTCACCAAGGTCCACATAGTACTCCTCATTCAAAATTCCCCACAACAACTGTGTTCTCTCAACTGTGACCTCATGTGCATGCGAAAAAGGCAGAATATTAGCACAAATAAACGCATTCCATGAACGGGCATACTTGTAGTGACGATACTCATTAGTTCCAGTCTTGAAAGTCCATACTGTGCCCGACCTACAGAGAGTAGCACAAATCAAATCCAAGTCAAAATCCTCAGCAGTCTTCTCGTTCCAGCTCTCCTCCGTGGGCTTCCTCTGTCTCTGCCCAATCACACGGCGAATCGCCGCTGGGTGATAATCAACCGTCATCCCCCGGACCACAGAATACCCATTCTTCTCGGCCTTCGCGTTCGCATAGAACTCGCGAACCACGCTCATCGGCACTGCTTCAGGTGACTCACAAAAAGCCATCCACCCCTTCTCAACAATCATAGGCAACAACTCACCATCTCTCCCCGATGGTAAAAAGCCCCTCTCCATCAGAATCGGCTTCCCCAGAAGCCTAGTGTACTCCTCCTCAGCAGCCCTATCATTTAAACAAGGCCTCGCAGCAGTACCCCTCGAAGAATCAGCAGTAGGGACAGTGTTGCTGCTATCAATAGTCCTTGCTCTCTTGGGTGCCATCGAATCTGAATAAAAGTGCTTGAGATTTATGTTTTTGTGTTTGGGAGAGAGTTGAAGTGTAGAAAGATTATGGGAGATATATGGGATAGGTGTATATATATATAGGGTATGGATTAGGGTAGAATTTGATTAGGAGTGGGTTTAAGGGTTAAAATCATGGGATAATGGGGAAATAGGTCGTGGGTTTATGGTTTGTATTTTGTTTTTTTTTTAATTTTTCTGATTTTTTTTGGATTTTTATGGAACTAAAAAATTTTCTCCCAGCCGACCCCTGAGCGGTCGCTCAGCAAAGCTGAGCGGGCGCTCAGGAGGCTACTGGAATTTTTTTTTCTGACCCAGTTTTTCTGATTTTTTTGTGGTTTTGGATAGGTTATTAACTTCTAAGGGTTCCTGTTACAACAAATCATGGGTTGCCTCCCACGAAACGCTTCTTTTTTGTCATTAGATTGACGTTGCATACTTTCCTCAAGTTGACAATAAAACGACACTAACCACTTCTCGGTTTGCCATGTCCCCATAGTAGTGCTTCAAACACTGACCATTAACCTTGAATGCTTGGTCCAGATCATTCTCAAAAATCTCCACCGCTCCATGTGGAAACACAGTTTTGACAATAAAAGGTCCAGACCACCTTGATTTCAACTTCCCCGGAAAAAGTCGGAGACGAGAGTTGAATAAGAGAACTTGTTGCCCCGGCACAAATAACTTAGGATGTAGCTTCCTATCGTGCCACCTTTTCACCTTTTGCTTGTACATTTTATTGTTCTCGTATGCTTGGAGTCAAAATTCATCAAGTTCATTAAGCTGAAGCATTCGCTTCTTTCCAACTGCATCTAGATCCAGGTTCAACTTTTTCAACGCCCAATAGGCCTTATGCTCAAGCTTCGCAGGTAAATGACATCCCTTATCATACACCAGTTGAAACGGGGACATACCAAGTGGAGTTTTGTATGCTATTCTGTAAGCCCAAACAGCTTCATCGAGCTTTAAAGACCAATCCTTCCTTGACGGACAAACAACCTTCTCTAGAATGCGCTTGATCTCTCTGTTAGATACTTCTGCTTGACCATTTGTTTACGGATGATAGGCAGTAACAACTCGATGATTCACGTTATAACGCTGCATCATAGAAGTGAACTTACGGTTGCAGAAATGCGACCCTTCATCACTTATGATTACTCGAGGCGTTCCAAACCTTGTGAAAATCTGCTTATGAAGAAAATTCAACACTTCCTTTGCATCATTTGTCGGTAGAGCTTTGACTTCTACCCATTTTGAGACATAATCGACTGCCAGCAAGATGTACTGATTGTTGCAGGATGAGACAAAAGGCCCCATGAAATTGATTCCCCAAACATCAAAGACCTCGACTTCAAGCATCACATTTAACGGCATCTCATCATTTCTCGTCAAATTTCCCACTCTTTGGCAACGATCACACCTTAAAACAAATTGATGAGCATCCTTAAACAAGGCAGGCCAGAAAAAACCTAATTGCAGAATACGAGCTGCCGTCTTCTCACCACCATAGTGTCCTTCATAAACTGTGGAGTGGCAGTCTCGTAATATCCCCTTCGTCTCACAGAATGAGATACATCTCCTGATGATCTGGTCAGCTCCCTGTCTAAACAAATACGTTTCATCCATATATACCACTTCACCTCATGCAGAAACTTCTTCTTTTGAGCTATGGTCAAATTAGGAGGCATTATATTGCTGACAAGATAATTCACAATATCTGCAAACCATGGTTCTTCCTCCTGAACTGCGAACAACTGCTCATCCGGAAAAGATTCGTTGATCAATGTCTTATCATGTGAAGTAGACTCGGGATTCTCCAATCTAGAGAGATGGTCAGCTACTTGATTCTCAGTACCTTTTCGATCCTTGATCTCTAACTCAAATTCTTGTAGTAAGAGCACCCAACGAATGAGTCTCGGCTTCGAATCCTTCTTGGAAACCAAATAGCGAATGGCCGCATGATTAGTGAATACTGTCACTTTTGTCCCAAGCGAGTTAGAAGTCTACAGAATTACCCAAATCTACTTATATAGGAGTCCCATAAAACCCAGATTACTCAGAAGTTGGAAGCCAAACAGAATTAGAAGTCTAAAATATTAAATCTGAAATTACGACCCTGCGCGGCCGCTCAGCTATGCTGAGCGGGAGCTCAGCTTCCTGCGCGGCCGCTCAGCATAGCTGAGCGGGTGCTCAGACCCCTTCTGGAAAAATGGTCTATTTGCTCCATTTTTTCGTTGTAATCTGCTCCTCTCTTTCCACTTGCAATGCTAGACACATGCCAAGGCCTATTATTAATGAATTCTCCCCCGAAATGCAACTAATACCCTGAAATGCACAAACACTAGAAAAATGCATCAAATACACAAAATACTTGATTTCAAGACACCAATTTAAGCTATTATAAGACGTTCTAAGTGGTATAAAATGCCACTTATCATAGCTAAAAGAGCTTTTAATGACTTATTATCTACTGATAAAAAGAAGGTTGTGTTAAGACCCCTCCGAGTTCCTTTATATGTCAAACAAGCCTTAATAATCTATGATCCAGTTAAATACACTGCACTATATCCTGATGTCAAACCATCAGAACCTCAACCATCAGCACTTACCACCTCTACACAAACACCTCAGACTTCTCAACCATCAGTACAAACAACCAGACCTTCATCTTCCAAAACTTCTAAGAGGACAAAGTCTGTTCCTTAACCTCCATAAAAGAGAAGGAAGATGATTCTCAGAGATGAGTCTAAGAGTGAAGAAGAACTAATTGAAGCACGAGTTCATGCATCTGAACCTGTGATAACAGAAGCTGAGAATGTTACTTCTCAGAAAGAAACAACAGCTCAAAGTTCTGATACTTTGAAAAGGACATTTGTAAATTCTGATGCTACTGAAGCAACTCCTTCATTGGAAAGGAGATTGAAGAAAATGAAGGCAAGGAGGTATTTGGTTAAGGCTATATCAGAAGATACTGAAGAAGCTGAGGAAGGGGATCAGGAATCTCTGATCTCACAAGAACCAATTATCATTGAAGCCCTTCCAGCTCAAGCCAAAGACACTTCTAATGACACAGTTCTTACCCCTCATGTCTCTCCTATTAAAGCTACAGATGATGCTAAAGAACAAACTGATAATTCTGAAATAGATATTCATAATTTGAATATACCTGAAGTTCTTTATCTGGAAGCTCCATCTACATCAAAGACACCAGCTCTGGAGATAAATTCTGTTGATCAGAATTTAGATGATGTTATTCCTGAATCTCCAGTTACTTCACACACTGTTGAGCTATCAGAACAGAATGAGTCTTCCTCAAGTTCTGATGACAGTGTTTCTGTTGAGACTCCAGTACCTACTCTGGGCAAGGAAGAATTGGTGAAGAAATTTGTTGAAAGGGAAGCACCTATTCCTTGGGTGGATACTCACAGACGTGTTGAGTGGACCAAGAAGTGGAATGCATCAGATTTTATTCCATGTTCTAAAGTTCTAACAGAGCATATTGCAAAGGCTGATGAGTTGCTCACAAATGCTGATTTCAAGACACAACTCAAGATCACAGCTCTGTCTATAAAACATCTTCAAGGTCTACATACTGCTACTCATGAAAAGGTTGATACACTCAGAGAACAATATGATAAGCTCGATCAAGTGCTCAAGCTTGACAAAAACAGGTATATCAGACCTATTTCTGAAAAAGTTGCAGCCATTGAGAAAACTCAAGAGAAGCAACATGCCCAAATTGCTGAGGTTCTGGTTAATCAAGCTTCTCAGAAAGCTCAATTGGATGAAATCCAATCTTCAGTTGAACTTCTTCTTTCTCTCTTACTTCCTGATGATGCCAAAAAGGGGGAGAAGGTAGTTAAGTCCAAATGCTTACCTACTCAAGAACTGAAGAAAAAAGATGATAAAGGTGATGACCAGGGAAACTCTGAAAAGAGCAGAGGTCAAAGAAAAGTTCAAGAAAAATCTTCTATTCATAACAAGTCAAGTTCTGATGCTGTGAATGCTCAAAGAATGAAGTCAAGTGGTGATAAGCAAAGTCTGATGTCAAGTTCTGATATTCTGATTCAGTCAGGATCTGAAGACTCTTAGAAGTTTTTGCAAACTCTGAAGTTAAAGGGGAAGCAGACTACGGTTTATTACAAAGATCCTAAAATCCAGACACTTGATGAGGAGATAGTAAAAAGATTATTTCTGAAACAGAATCCATGACTGGATTTAGAAACTTTCAAAGAGGAAGAAGCTAGATTTGCTGCTGAGAAGACAAATCCTAAGTCTAAAGCTTCTGATGCAAAGAAACCTTCAAGGCCAAAGGAAAAGGGCATTGTGATCAAGGAAAAGTCAAATTCTGGAACTTCAAAGTTCAAGACTAGATCACAGAATGAGAGTAATCCCAAAGATAAAGGGAAAAGAAAAATTGATGAACCAACCAAGTCACTGGACTTGAAAACTTCTCAAGATCTGATGAAACCTGTGTGTAAAATGGTTCAAGTACCTGATGATAATCTTGTTGAAGATGAAACTGTTCAAATTCTGAAAAGAAGAAAGATAAGTGAAGATTCTAAAACAACCTCTGACACTGCTCAAGTTGTTGTTCAGAATAAAGGACAGGAAGGTACAGAAGAAACAACAAATTCTGATCAAACTATCAAGACATTAACTGCTGACAATGCTTAAGTTGATATGAATAAACTGACAATTGCTGATAAGAAGAAGCTGTTATGGAAGAAAGCTACTCCAGTTGAACCAAAATCCAATCTCATGATTAATCAACTTGCTACATTTAGGTTGAAAGCCAAGAAACCTAGAGAGAGAGCTGGATTAGGTTCTGACGAAGAGAATATTCAAACAGGAGTAGAGGTTACTCTAAAAGATCCTTTCATATTGACAAACAAACTATCTGAACAAATCAAACAAAGGCACCTTGACAAGGTGTTGTCTGCTCAAGTTGTGATAGATGCTCATGATAAGGAGAATCTGAAAGAGAAATTAATCTTATTTCTCAATAATGGAAGGACTTATAGATCAGCTGATTCTAATGTATTAAAGAAGTCTATCAGAGAACTTCAACATATTCATTATCTTCTGGAAGTAATATCGGATGTTACAAGAAGATGGTCAGAATATATTTTGAAGGCTATAAGAGATCTATTCAGAATCTCTGGTACAAAGACTTCTCATTACAGTCCAATGATTACTGAAGGTGATGGAAGAGAAATTCCTATCCTGAAGAATTCTGCTAATGTGGAAGTTATTCTAAAAGGAAGATGCTTATGTTATAATGAAAACTCTTCACATCCTATAGTTATCAGACTTGGTGATGGACTTGAAAGAACATCCATTCAAGCTCTCAGAATAGCCATTTATCAAATTGGTGATAGTAATGAAGAAGAACTGATGCAGGTCAAAGCACAGTTAGCTGAAGTTCTGAAGAAAGCTAAAGATAATCTGATAAATGATTTTTTTAAGAATCATTATGGATTCAGATTGATTCAGCGATGTTGGTAAAGCTGGATATTTTGTAAGTTGTAATTTATAGTCTTATTAAACTCTTATTGCATTTGAACTTAAGTGTTTTTGACATCATCAAATCTATTAACTTGTATATTCTTCCATAATTACAAGTTGGGGGAGATTGTTGGATATATTTGAGATGTCATGTCTAATATGTTTCATGTTTAGTTTTCAGATCTTAACTAACAGGAAATATCAGTACTTACTGGAATCAGGACTTACTAGAAGTCAGGACTTAAGGATATCAGGACTTAGATTATCAGAAGATAATATCAGAAGATGGATATCAGAACTTAAGTACTGGAGGACTAACAGTTAAGGAATGAAGCTGATTCACAGGAAAGAAGATCGAGACTAATACAAGAAGAAGATATGCATGAAAAGAGTTTGAGGACTAGAAGAATTATATAAGATATCTGGTTGATATATTTTAGGAGACAGAATTATATTCTATATCAACTAGAAGTTATCTTGTAACTGTGTGTCTATATAAACACAGACATGAGTTTACTCTATAAGAGTTACGATCATCGAGAAGATCATATATTGTAACCTAGCAGCTCTCGTGATATTTGTTCATCACTGAGAGAGAACAGTTCCATTGTAACAGAGTTTGTTATATCGAATACATCTGTTTTCTGTTACTTGTGCTTTAAATTAATTTGATTGTATTCTATACTGTATTCAACCCCCTTCTACAGTATTGTGTGACCTAACAAGTAAACAGGAGTTTCCTGGTTTGGCAACCTCACCTTGCATGGAGTAAACACCTGAGTAAAGATTTAAAAAAAAATTGTTTCTCTATACGGGAATATCATCCCTTAACAGCTTTAATAACAAAACTATTATATATGTTAACAACCACAAGCTTACCTTTTAAATCTTAACAACCACAAGTAACGTGAATTTGATGGATCGGTTCATGACCAGGTATTAAAGTGTTGAGTGTTATAATTACATTGTTGAGATTATTCGAATGTTTAGAATTATAATTACATTGTTTTTTTGTTTAGTTGAAAGAAATGATATTAGTATTATACCTTTTTGCTGAGCATTGTTGAGGTCTAAAGGAACAAATTGAACATTATGAAATGTGAAGCAAGTTATTTGGTGTGTTGGTGTAACATCCCACACTTCCGGACTATTAAATCTAAATCAAAACAATTACAAAATTCAATTTATTAATACGAAATTCTATTACAATGGTGACTATTACAAAAGTGCCGCTAAAAGCGGAAATCCAAAAGTTAATCTACTCTGAATCTAAGGTCTTCGAACTCTAATGCTATCCAACTCGAATCTTACACAAAACCCTGAAATATTAAAAGGGGTGAGCTACAAAACTCAGAAAGTACAAATTGACTAACTATTTAACTGAAAATTAATGGGTATTTTAATATAACATTTTCTCAAAACAATAATAATTTTGTAAAACAATTTCTAAACTAGATCCAACCCAAAATTTTACATTTTAAAACATCAGAATTTAAAACAGATGAGACTTTATAAAAAAAGTAAAACAGAACGAAACGATAATTCTTATAAATACCATAGTCTTGATCTACGGCCACACTTTCCTAGTAGCCGACATCTAATTCTTATACTTATTCTTTATACCACATTTTGCCAGTGGTCGGCATCTAAAATTCAATAATTACGCGCCCTTAATAGGTATCTAAAATTGCACACTCGTGCGCCTACTAAGGGCATCTAAGGCTAGTTCCGGAACTTTAGCGTAAATTACGAACGAGTTCAAATATATAGAGACTGGGTTTCAAAAGATTCTTATATCATATTTATTATACGGTTCGAAATATAATTCTTATATCTTATATGAAATTCGAAAATCAGAGTATCAAAATATTTTCGAAAATAAAAGCAAGTCAAAAAGTACTTACCTCAAAGCCTGACCAGATCTGAATATAGCCTTTTTAACCTTCTAAATGATGTTATCTTGAAAAATATGAAACACGAAAGTTGTAGAGAATGAAAAGATCTTTCCGAAAAGTCCAGGATCACTTAATTCCGACTTACGATGAATTGTTTACAAATTTTATAAGACTGCTAATTTATGAAAGAAAAAGGCCTACGAATTTTTTAATTAAAACATGGAAGACGAATATGGTGTATTTATAACAATACAAAACCTTCTTTTCTTAACCTACAAGTTATCCATATAAGAATCTGATCCAAATTTTAGGCCAATTATTCTAATTCAATTTTAAATCTTAGTCCTTATCTAATTTTAATCCTTTTTATTCTATCATTCTATTATTAATATAATTCTAAAAATTACGGGATATTACATACTATCCTCCTTAAAAAGAATTTGGTTCCCAAATTCACAACAATCCTAAAATTCGTGACACGTCTACCCCTTGATCTATCAAAGGTCAAACTATGGTCCACAAGATCAAATCCTAGGGAATGTACTAGTCCCATATCTAACACATTCCGAAGGACAACGTGCTCTTGATACCAACTGAAACAGCCCACACTTCGAACTATTAAATCCAAATCAAAACAAGTACAAAATTCAATTTACTAATACGAAATTCTATTACAATGGTGACTATTACAAAAGTGCAGCTAAAAGCGAAAATCCAAAAGTCAATATACTCTGAATCTAAAATTTTCGAACTCCAATACTATCCATCTTGAATCTTACACAAAACCCTGAAATATTAAAAGGGGTGAGCTGCAAATCTCAGCAAGTACAAATTGACTAACTATTTAACCGAAAATCAATGGATATTTTAATAAAACATTTTTTTTCTCAAAATAATAATAATTTTGTAAAACAATTTCTAAAGTAGATCCAACCCAAAGTTTTATATTTTAAAACTTCAGAATTTAAAACAGAGCAGATATATAAAAGAGTAAAACAGAATGAAACGATAATCCTTATAAATACCACAGTCTTGATCTACGACCATACTTTGCCAGTAGCCGGCATCTAATTCTTATTCTTTATACCACACTTTTCCACTGGTCGGCATCTAAAGTTTAATAATTACGTGCCCTTAATAGGTATCTAAAATTGCACACTCCTGCGCCTACTAAGGGTATTAAGGCTAGTTTCGGAACTATAACGTAAATTACGAACGGGCTCGAAAATGTAGAGACTGGGTTTCAAAAGATTCTCTTATATTATTTCTTATACAGTTCGAAATAGAATTCTTATATCTTATACGAAATTCGAAAATCAGAGTATCAAAATTTTTTCGAAAATAAAAGTAAGTCAAAAGTACTTATCTCAAAGCCTGACCAGATCTGAATATAGCCTTTTTGATCTTCTAAATGATGTTAACTTAAAAAACACCAAACACGAAAGTTGTAGAGAACGAAAAGATCTTTCCGAAATCTCTAGGATCACTGAATTCCGACTTATGATGATTTTTTTATGAATTTTACAAGACTGCTGATTTATGAGAGAAAAAGGCCTACGATTTTTTTATTAAAACGAGGAAGACGAATATGGTGTATTTATAACAATACAAAACCCTCTTTTCTTAACCTACAAGTTATCCATATTAGAATCTGATCCAAAGTTTATGCCCATTAGTCTAATTCAATTTTAAATCTTAGTCCTTATCTAATTTTAATCCTTTTTATTCTATTATTCTATTATTAATCTAATTCTAAAAATTACGGGATATTATGGTTGGTGAAGTTTATTTTATTATGGAGCTTTTAAGTAATTTTCATTTCATTTGTTCCTTAGTTCCGATGCCAAGATACACAGTGAAGTTCTTTCTCCATTTTAACCACTTCAAATGTTTTGTTATCTTGATTTCATTGTCAGTTCATCCCTAGGAGGACTAGTAGCTACTTCCCAACCTTAGTGCTTTATCTAGTTTATCAAGAGCAGCTGAAGTCCCTAGTATTATTAAGGGTCTTGGCATATTTGCATTTCTGTATTCCACGGATGGTACTTCTAAGAATGCACAGCTAGCTAGACTTACCAGAAAGGAAAACCTTTCAAATCTAATTGCATATAATGATGATTTTTTTGTATCAAATTTGTGTTTGTTATGACAATATGAGGCTAGTGTTTGATATTAGGGTGGTTTCCTTGTATTAGGTTAGTAAAATTTTGACATGAAGGTATGTACAGGGAAGGAGATAAATTCACAGATTTGACGAAAACATGAGAGTGTCTATGGTAATCCAGGTGTGGCTTATGGGCAGCTTTTTAATATCATGTGTATTTAACTAAAGATTTGAAATAAATCAATCCAATAAAATCTAGATGAATTTTAATGGGTCCACAAGAATTTACACAAAATCAATGTAACAGAATCCAAAAAAAACTCTATGGATTTATATGGAATTAAAAAAAACAAATGAATTCCAAATGGAAAGATAAAAATCCATGGATTTAACAATCCATTCAAATCAGTGTATTGTTAATAATCCATTAAAATCCTAGTTCAATAAAGCCCCCAAATAAGTATCACGACTCTTCATTTGGTGGGCATTCTAGAGAGTGTAAAACTTATCCGTATATAAGAATGACTTTGGGTTAGAAATCACAAGTGCATCTCCAAATATACGAGTGATTGTTCTGTTTGTCAGCAGCAAAACAATTTGTCATTAATGTATGTCGGGTTTTTACCACCATTCTTTGTTCTCAGTCGTGTGTGGGAAGACATTTCGCTTGATTTTATGAAAAGACTACCAAAATTGCACAATTTTGACACTAAGTGGTGGTTGATCTCTCGTCAAAGTATGCACATTTAATCGTATTGTTATATTTATTCTCTGCACGTGTTGTTGTTAAGATCTTTATACAAGAAATAGTCCAGTTACATGATTGTTCTTCCACCATTCTCTCTGATCGAGATCGAATTTTAATGAGTCTTTTTAGGAGTAAAAAAAATTCCGATTGCAAATAATTTTTTTATACTATGGCAAAATTTACCATCCCAAATCAGATGGATAAAGTATGGTAGTGAAAGGACCGTAAAAGGATACTTATGTTACTTCATTTAACGAGAAACTTAAAAGTTATGTTAAATTGCTATCATGGGAAAAATGTTGATATAATACTTCAGCCTAGGTATCGACAAAATTTAATCCTTTTCTGGCCGTGTGAGGAAATTTCAGAGGAATTTGAAGTTCAGGATCAACAATTCTCTCAATTTTACTTTGAGAACAAGGTAGCTGTTTACGCCCATGGAAATGCTGAGACTCTGCGACTTTTATTACTTGTACTTATCAATAATTCTAACAAGTATTTAAATATTAAAATAGAGAATGCATATTATAATATTTGGAGTGAAATAACATAGACTATTTTCTTGCATGGAAAGATATGCTCTTTGATTCAAATTGATAAGGACTGAATACAACTGGCTTATAACAACACCACTACAAACTAATTAGACTGAAAGGACATAAACATCTATATGTAAATTATAACGTTCAGAACTAGTAGAAACATCTACCACCTTGTCTGTATGGACCATGAGTTGCTAGGTTAGGGAGAAACACAAAACTGCTCCAGACAAAAGCTAATAAACTACTACCAGACAAATATTGCTAACAACTTATTTACTGAGCATTGAAACTGTAATTTTACTCTTTTACTCCCATTACTCCCCCTCAAGCGGAGATGCAACTCCAAGCTTGTTGAGAAGGCTGTAGTGTTGTTTAACGGATAGGGGTTTAGTGAAGATATCAATTGCCTGAGCATAACCGGGAATATACTGAGTAACTATGTCTCATGCAGCTATTTTGTCACGAATAAAATGGCAGTCAAGTTCGATGTACTTAGTTCGCTCATGCATAACAGGATTTGATGCAATGGAGAGAGCTACTTTGTTGTCATACTTCAGCAATGTTGGTGGAGGATCATGTATCCCCATGTCCTTGAGAAGAGCAGTCAACCAAGTTATCTCGCAGATAGTTAAAGTCATTACCATGTACTCCGATTCAGCAGTGGATCGAGCCACAAGAGACTACTTTTTTTGTTTTCCAGGAGATGAGTGAGTCACCAAGTAACACACAGAACCTGCTTGTTGATTTTCGTGTGATTGGGAAACTCGCCCAATCACTATCACAGTATGCTGTTAATTGAGCAGCAGAAGATGAAGCAAGAAGTATGCCTTGCCCTGGATTACCAGATAAATATTTGAGAAGATGTTTAGCAGCATGAAGATGCACTGAGGTTGGTCTCTGCATGAATTGAGTAAGGATATGCACCGAAAATGAGATATATGGGCGAGTAATGGTTATATAGATCAATTTTCCCACTAGATGCTGGTAAATCACAGGATCAGGCAAGGGATCCCCTTTATCTGGAGTTAAATTCAAATGTGCATCCATATGGAGCTTTAGAGGCGTCACATTTAGCATTCCAAACTCTTTAAGCATGTTAGTTATGTATTTCTTTTGTGACATAAAGAAGCATAAGCTTGACCTGTCAATTTCGAGGCCCAAGAAGTACCGTGGGCTGCCCATGTCCTTCATGTGAAAATTTTGGCAAAGAAGTTTCTTGAGAGCAGCCATATCTTCTTGAGAGTCTCCAGCAATCAGTATATTATCCACGTATACTAGTATAACAGTGATGTTGTTGCCTCTAATGTAAGAGAACAAGCTGCAATCTGCTTTCGATTGCTTGTAATACATGGTTATGAGAGTGACAGGCAACTTTGCAAACCACTGCCTTGGTGCTTGACGCAGCCCATAGAGTGTATTCTTTAGACGACATACTTTGTTACTTGTATTGACCCACAAGATACTAACATCAGCAGTAATTTGACTTCCCAACCCTGTATATCCTGTAGGCATTTTCATATACATTATCTCTTCCAAGTTACCATTTAGGAAAGCGTTGCTGACACTAATTTGACATACAATCCAGTTCTGCATTGTTGTCTCGTCAAGAAGAGCACGAACTGTAGTTAACTTAGCTAAATGTGCAAATGTTTATGAGAAATCAATTCCATAAACTTGCTTGTTTCCCAGTATCACTAGTCTGGACTTGTATCGCTCTACAGTTCCGTTTGGATAATATTTTGTCTTAAACAACCACTTCGATCCAATAGCTTGTTTGTTGTGGGGAAGAGTGACAATATCCCAAGTACCATTGTTCTCCGGTGCTTCTAGTTAGCGTTCATCGCATCAATCCAGTGAGGCTTCTTGACAGCTTGATTAAATGATACTGGGTCAACTGTTGGGACTAAGGCAGACAAGAAACAGTGAAACTATGATTGGACTAGATGAGAAGTCACGACATGAGCATCACTAGACTGTCCTTCATAATCATGCATCCACACTAGTTATTTGCTTTTCCTAGAGGATCCTCTAAGAATAGGAACGGAATCAGGTAAAGTTTGAGTTTCTTCACGAATGAACACTTCATTCTCATTTATTTCATCTGCTTAATTGCCATTATCCTATGCTGAATAATAATCCATTTCATCATCAATGACATCGGGACTTGGAGTAACCAGAGGAGTTGGTAAGGGATGCATATAGTTTCCACTTTGATTGTTGTTGAAAGGAAATATAGTTTCATTAAAGAGCACGTCTCGTGACACAAACAGTTCTTTGTTCAACAGATTCAACAATCAAAATCCTTTTTGTGTGGGAGGATATCCCAAGAATACACAAGGAACTCCACGAGGTTGAAACTTATCACTGTTGTGGGATGGGTTGGAAGAGAATGCCAAGCAGCCAAAAGCCTTTAACTCATCGTAGTAACAAGCTTCTTGAAGAGAACTTCATACGGGATTTGATTGTCTAGGGCTATTGTTGGAAGACGATTAATTATGTGCACTACTGTGAGAACACAATCTCCCCAATGTGGAGGGGAAACCCAGATTGAAACTTCAAGGCTCGAGCTACCTCAAGAATTTGCCTGTGTTTACGTTCAACATGAGCATTCTGCTGTGGTCGATAATTACACGAAGTTTGGTGTAATATTCCATTGACTACATATAGCTCCTTACATGAATTATCAGAGAACTCCAATTTGTTATCAAATCGAATGATCTTAATGGTTGACCCAAACTGATTTTTCACATAATTCAGGAACACGGAAGTAGTGCTAGAGTAATCAGATTTATTTTGTAACAGATACACCCATGTTACTCTAGAAAAGTCATCAACCAAAGTCAAGAAATACCTGTATTTACCTCATGTGCATACTTTTTAGGGTCCCCGGGTGTCCACGTGGACAAGGTTAAAGGAAGCTTTGGCATGAGAATTGCTCTCAGAAAATGGAAGTTTCGTGAACTTCGCCATAGGACAAGTCATACACACTAATTGTTGATCCTTAAGCTGAGATTTGATGGAAGAAATCAGTTTTAATTTTTATCCAGGATCGTGTCTAAGTCTGTGATGCCACAAGCTGAAGTTGTTGACATGCCTCTTGACATTTTCTGATGGTGTTAGCTTAGAGGCCACCTGATGGCATTTAACCTGTTGAGCTACAGTTTTCACCTTGCCATTCACCAAGTAATATAATCCATTCATCATTTTACCAAGTCCTCTAACTTCTTCGGAAGTAGAGTCCATAATCATACATGTGTCTGGATAGAACATTACATCACACTTGTTATCTCGGGCAAGTTTGTGAATTAAGAGAAGATTATGAGTGAAGCCTGCCACATGCAGCACATTTAGCATCCGAAGACCATTGTTAAGTATCAAGTCTCCAATGTGTGTGATCACAGTTGTATCACCAGTGGGAAGCTTTATAGTGAAGTTTTGAGGGGCTTTTCTAACATTTTGCATATTACTCAAGGTTGAGGTTATATGATCAGACGCTCCTGAGCCAATTATCCACTTCTCATGATGCACTTCCCTTGCCCCACTGTGAATCATTCCAGAGAAAGTGATAAATGGATTTTATATCTGTGGCGCCCTCCAAACCCGGGTCAAAAGTTTGGGGTCCACACACACACCTTAATTATAACCTGCTTATAACAATAATAAAGATAATAATAATATATGCAATGACCCTACTTACCAACCACCACGGACCGTAACAGGTTAAAGTATGCACACAAGCCAAACACACTAATATATTACAAACCGTTCAAATCCCAACTATTTCAAATTCAAACTGAGTATTAAACATTATTACAAACTTTTACAAACTTAAATTATTCCAAAAAAAGCCTACTAGCTCAGTTTTCTCAACCTAAACCCCTAGCTCTCACGCTGGACTGGGGATCCTCTTTACCAACTGGTTCTTTTTTAACTGGAAAGAATATAAACAACATCGCACAAATGAGCTAACTAGCTCAGCAAGTCATAATGATAAAACTGAGAATAATGATCATCAGGTGAATATGGTTATGATATCAAGTGAACAATGGATTATGATTTAGAATTGGATATTATACTTTTAATTTAAAAACCAAGGTTAGGCTGCTGATCAGTCACGCACTAACCCCAAGCAAGGCACACAGCATTGCTCTAACTACTGGATCCAAGGCACACATTGGCCTAACTTGACCATTATATGGTCTGACCACGAATCTGGTCCATAATTTTATAAAAACAATCCAATTCTAGCATAATAACAGAATATGCAAATATAAACAATAACCGAAATCATTAACAACAATAAATATTTAACAATGAAAGGGTTTCAATCCTTGTAAGGATCAACAAGGTACTTTCAAAGCTTGAATGCTGGGTAATGAAAGAATTGGATAACAAAGGAAACAACATTTCAGGGTTTCAAGGATTTGGTCTTTCAAAGCATAAGATATCATGGATTGAGTATATAATAATTCAGTTCAGTGTCTAGTATTTAGTTTGTATGTATTTGTGGAGTAGTATCGTAGATTTGTGGTTCGGGTTTGGGTATACAATAATCAATGGCTTAGAAAGAATATGGTTCATAGCTCAAGAACAATAACTGAAATCAGGATTTAGGTTTCCGTGCTTCAAAGTACTTGCAATGTCAACAAGACTATCAAGAATTACAATATCTCGAGAAAGTTCAGAACACTTGCCTGATATTAGCTTACTATCCTGCTCTTGCTTTCAATCACAATCGTCTTACTCCTCAACTACCTGTTTCCCTTTCCTACGCCTTGCCTCTTCTTCTCACATATCATAAGCATCTATCAATCATCAACTCACAGGATTCTATTCAACACATACTTCTATCTACCCTTCGTTTTACCCAAATCCGATTAACGGATTGAAATCTATGCAATAACCAAGTAAACACCGAATATATAGACCGATAGTCAAACAACAGGTCACGTATAACACATAATACATCACGTAATCAATGACATATCATCTATAAAGAAGTCTCGGGTCATAAATATGCTTTCGGGTATTTAAAATGATTTTTAAAACATTTTTCGGAATTAAAACGGGTCGTTGGATCAATTTCGGGTTAATAAACAGGGTTCGGTTGGCCCATTCTGGCTCCGAAATAATTTTAGAATAATTATCGAGCCTTGGAAATAATTTAGAATAATATTTTAAAGCTCGAAACTATTTTTCAGAATTTTTAAATTATTTTTAAATAATTAAATCTAATTAAATAACTAATTAAAATCAATTAATAATTAATTAAATCAATTAATCAATTAATTTTCGAATTAATTGACCAATTAATCAATTATAAATTAACTGAAATTAATTAACTAATTAATTCAGATTTATTTGTGAATTAAAAATAATTTTCGGAATTAAAATAATAATTTTCAGAATTTTCAGAAATTAAAAATGAATTTTTATAATAAAAATAAATAGGAAATATGATTTTTAAACATTTTATAAACAGGAATCCTATTTTTGAAAACTTTGCAAACTACAGGGATTAAACTTCACCATCTTCAAAAATACAGGGACTAAACTGCAATTTTGCAGTTTCAGTCGCCGGAAAATCGGGGGTGGCCGGAGAAGACGATCCCGGCGTCCTCACCCCACCAACACCTCCAGATCAACACTACACAACACCAGGAACTTGTTCATGCATTCAAAACATTCTAATCATCCCTGTTCTGGCCGGAAATTGGCCAAGAACATCGCCGGTTTCCGGCGAACATCGCAAATCTTTAAAACACAACTCCCTTCGATTCAAGCATCCTCTGTTAACGAGCTATATATCAATCGATTGCAAATTTTATAAGGAACACAACCAACTATAAATCAACAGCTAATAACCCCTGAATCAAAAACCCCCAAATTTCAATTGAAAACATTCATACGGGTTATAAATCCTAATTTTGAAATTCGAAAATTAAACCCACTTTTGAGCATGTTATTGAACTCCAAATCAGACGTATGACATATGAAAATCATCAGGAAAACAAGCTCTACAACATGCAATCATCAAATCATACAAACAATCATCCGAACAAAAATTCATATTTTTAATAAAATAAATTCGAAAATAAATAAATTTTTAGAAAAATACCCTTGATTTCTGCAGTGAAATAAAGCTCAGAATCTGATAGAACACCTCAAATCCTTCGTTTTGGTTACTCAAGCTTTAAAAACAAAGATCGGTAACGCCTTCGTTTTGCTGTTTGATTCTTAGAACAGTTTATGTAATTAGGGTTTTTCTCTGAAAATTATATAATTAACTATCTGTAAATGATTTTGATACGAAATAAAATACAGTAAAAGGCTATTTATAATTACGGAAAATTTGTATCCCGTTGGATCATTCCGGATATAAAACAGTACGTTTATCTGTAAAAACTGATCCAAACGGTATCGGTTTTCGGGATAATTATCCAAATTAGTACAATTTGTACTGCGGTCTTGGTCCCAGCGCCTGGTTACACGTATTACGAAGTGATAATTGGGATAGTTTAATAAAAAGCTCCCGTTTATCGAAAATACGGGTTTTATTAATTTACCGAAACGAATATTGTATCGAAAATGTTGCGCCGGGACCCGCGCCGGACAAACCGTAAGCCGGATCGAAAAAGTCGGAACATGAAAAATGCTCGGAATATTACAATTAGGTTAGGAAGGAGTTCTCGGAAGAGTTTCGGGTTCCAAAAACATAACAACGGTTGACATCGGTTGGTTCCCGTTTTTATAAAATAGATTTTAATTACCCGGAAAAAGATTTTAGAAATTTCATATGATTCTTATAAATCCATAAATCAACATAAAAATAATTAGGAAGATATGACAATTATCTATATTTTATTTTGGACATATAAAAATTAAAATACTCAATTAATATTATTTTTGAATATTCGAGTACAGATAACACTTAACAATTAATTCACAGAATAGATACTGGGCACACATAATAATATCAAAAATAATTACACGATATATCCCGGATATTACATCCTTCCCCCCTTAAAAGGATTCTGTCCTCAGAATCTCCTAAGAAAACAAGTGAGGGTACTTTTCTCTCATATCACTTTCTAACTCCCAGGTTGACTCTTCAACCTTTGGGTTTCTCTACAATACTCTTACTAACTTTACCACTTTATTTCTCAATACTTTCTCTCTTGCCTCTAGAATCTCTATCGGACTCTCTACATATGATAAATCTGCCTGAAGCTCTATTGGCTCATATTCTATTACATGCCTGGAGTCTGGATTATATTTCTTGAGCATCGATACATGAAAAACATTGTGAATGTGCTCCATGTGCGGAGGTAACGCCAATTCGTAAGCTACTTTGCCAACGCGCTTTAGGATCTCAAAAGGTCCGACATATCTTGGGTTTAGCTTCCCTTTCTTCCCAAACCTCGTTAGTCCTTTCCACGGTGATACTTTCAATAATACTAAGCTTCCTTCTCCAAATTCCATATCTTTTCTTGATTGGTCTGCATATTTCCTTTGACGATCTTGTACGGCTATTAATCTTTTCTGGATAATTTCAAAAACTTTCTTTGTCTGTTGCACCAATTCAGGTCCGAGTATTTTGTGTTCTCCTACTTCATCCCAATATATTGGAGATCTATATTTGCGTCCATAAAGGGCTTCATAGGGTGGCATTCCAATGCTGGCATGATAACTGTTGTTGTAAGCAAACTCTACCAGGGGTAAATGTTCGTCCCAACTTCCTTTGAAATCAATAGCACAAACACGTAACATATCCTCGATTGTCTGGATCGTTCTTTCACTTTGGCCATCCGTTTGGGGGTGATAAGCTGTACTCATATTCAGTCTTGTTCCCAAACATTCTTGAAAACTCTTCCAGAATCTTGAATTAAACCTTGGATCTCGATCAGATACGATAGACACTGGAATTCCATGACGAACTACAATTTCTTTTAGGTACATATGGACCAACTTGTCAAGCGAAAATCTTTCATTTATAGGCAGAAAATGAGCTGACTTGGTAAGTCTATCCACTATAACCCAAATGGCATCATGATTAGCCCTTGTCCTTGGTAATCCAACTATGAAATCCATGGTAATATGTTCCCACTTCCATTCTGGAATCTCCAATGGTTGTAGCAATCCGCTTGGTCTCTGATGCTCTGCTTTAACTCTCTGACAGGTATAGCATTTGCTAATCCATTCCGCAATTTCCCTCTTCATATCTGGCCACCAATAATTCTTCTTTAAATCTCTGTACATTTTAGTACTCCCTGGATGGATGGAATATCTTGAACTATGTGCTTCTTGTAAAATTTCATTCTTTAACTCCGTCACTGGTGGAATCCAGATTCTAGATGAAAATCTTAAAATGCCTTGATCATCCTTCTGCGTGCATAATTCTTCACCTACCAAACGATTTATATCTTGATCCATTACATCTTTCTGACATTTCTTTATTTTCTCCAACAACTTCGGCTGGAAAGTCATACTATACACTTTCGCTTCCTCAGGCTCGCAAACTCTAATCTCCAATTCCAATTTTTGAAATTCTTTATATATCTCTTCAGGTACGGATAACACATTTAACCTTTCCTTCCGACTTAACGCATCTGCTACAATGTTTGCCTTACCGGGATGATAATTAATCGAGCAATCATAATCCTTGATCAATTCTAACCATCTCCTTTGCCTCATATTAAGTTCCTTCTGGGTAAATATATATTTCAAACTTTTGTGATCCGTGAAAATCTCACACTTTTCTCCATACAAATAATGTCTCCAAATCTTCAAAGCAAAAACTATAGCTGCTAATTCCAAATCATGATAGGGTACTTCTGTTCGTGTGGTTTCAATTGCCTTGACGCATACGCAATCACCTTATCGTGCTGCATAAGAACACATCCTAATCCTTTGTAGGAAGCATCGCTATAAATTACGAAATTCCCTTGATCGTCTGGAAGTGACAAAACAGGTGTTGTGATTAATCTCCGCTTCAATTCCTGAAAACTTTCTTCGCACTTGTCATTCCATATAAACTTTTCATTCTTTCGTGTAAGCTTTGTTAATGGTGTGGCAATCCTTGAGAAATTCTGAACGAATCGTCGATAATATCCTGCCAATCCCAAGAAACTTCTTACCTCAGTGGGTGTTCTCGGTCTTTCCCAATTCGTAATTGCCTCGATCTTTGCCGGGTCCACTTTGATCCCTTCGTTACTGACTATGTGTCCTAAGAACTGAACTTCTTATAGCCAAAACTCACACTTCGACAATTTAGCATATAACTTCTTTTTCCTTAAAATCTCCAAAGTTGTCCTTAAATGTTCCGCATGATCCTCCTCCGTCTTTGAATAGATCAAAATATCGTCTATAAATACTATAACGAACTTGTCCAAATATTCCTTGAAAATTCTGTTCATCAGGTCCATAAACGCTGTTGGGGCGTTGGTCAATCCAAAAGACATCACTAAAAACTCGTAATGCCCATACCTTATTCTGAAAGCTGTCTTTGGTATATCTTCTGGTTTAATCTTTAGTTGATGATATCCCGATCTTAAATCGATTTTGGAGAAATACTTGGCTCCCTTCAATTGGTCAAACAAATCATCAATTCTGGGTAACGGATACTTATTCTTAATCGTCAATTTGTTGAGCTCCCTATAGTCGATGCACAGTCTCATGCTTCCATCTTTCTTCTTGACAAATAATACCGGGGCTCCCCACGGGGATACGCTGGGTCTGATTACTCCTTTCTCTAACAATTCCTGCAATTGCTTTGCTAGCTCTTTCATCTCAACAGGCGCCATTCTGTACGGGGCTTTGGATACTGGTTCTGTTCCAGGTGCTAAGTCGATCGCAAATTCAATTTCTCTATCTGGAGGAAGTCCTGGCAATTCGTCGGGAAATACGTCTGGAAATTCATTCACTACTGGGATATCTTCAAGTTTTGCTGGCTCCTAACTTTTGTCAATCACGTATGCTACGAAATGCTCGCATCCTTGCCGTAGTAACTTCTTGGCTTGAATCATCGTTAAGAACTTCTTTACTTGTTTCTGACCCTTGAACGTTACTATTCTTTCATCTGGCGTTTTCACCATTACTTTCTTATTTCGACAATCTATCTGAGCATCATGCTTAGATAACCAATCCATCCCTAATATCACATCAAATTCTCCTAACTTAAATGGTATCAAATCTACACAAAATTTACTACCAAAAATCTCAACCTCACAATTCTCACAAACTTGATTCACAGCTACACGTTCTTGATTTGCTAACTCCACAGTCATTATTTCATTTAAGCACTCAACTGGACAATTTAATTTACTAACAAAATCTTGTGAAACAAACGATCGAGTTGCTCCCGAGTCTATTAACACTTTGG
Source organism: Apium graveolens (assembly GCF_009905375.1). Lineage (NCBI taxonomy): Eukaryota > Viridiplantae > Streptophyta > Magnoliopsida > Apiales > Apiaceae > Apium > Apium graveolens. Next base: position 104,782,620 of record NC_133649.1, on the reverse strand, counting down.
CACATAAAGAATTCACATTAAGCGTACCTGCCACGACATCCGTATCCTGGATAGCATCCTTCACTGACATGTCGAAAACTCTAGCCCTTGGAGTCTCATTTACTGTTGGGGTAGATCCCATAATTCTCAATGCATTACTAACTGGGGCTGGTGTCTTGCAATCCCTGGCCATATGTCCTGGCTTCCCACATTTAAAGCATGTAAATCCAATGACTGGAACTTTCACTGCTGGATTCCGGATAGGTTGATCTTTATTTGCTGGCTCTCTTGCTGGCTGATTTCGGCACTCCTTCGAGTAGTGCCCTTTATGGTTGCATTTAAAACATACCACATTCAACTTGTTACAAACTCCTCCATGCTTCTTTCCACATACTTGACAATCTGAAAAAGTTAATCTCAACTGATTCGGCGGATTCACATTAATTGGACGATTGCCCTGGCCTCCGTCTCCTGCATTTTGTCTCCTGAAATTAAAATTTCTCCCTGGCTGAAACTTGCCCTTTTTAAAATTTGGAAACTTCCCTGTTTGTGACTGACCCTCACTTCCCTCAACTTTCCTTTTCTTGCTTTCCTTATCTTTCTGGAACATCTCACTCTCTGTCTCTGCGATCATAGCTTTCTGTACAACCCCGGCGTAGGTATCCAATTCAAAAATAGCTACCTTCCCCCTGATCCATGGCTTCAAGCCTTGCTGGAATCTCTTAGCTTTCTTTCTATCAGTATCAACATACGACGGCACATACCTTGACAATTCCTCAAACTTCCCCTCATAATTTGTTACCGACATATTCCCTTGCTTTAACTCTAAAAACTTCAGCTCCATTTGATCCTGAACAAACTGAGGAAAATACTTTTCTAAAAACAATTCCTTGAACCTTTCCCAACTAATAACATCTGTGCCTTCCAATGTCTTCACCATTTCCCACCAATAGGTGGCCTCATTCTTCAGATAGTAACTTGCAAATTCAACCTTCTGCTCCTCTTTCACTTTCACTAAGGCAAATGCCTTTTCTATTTCCTTTAACCAAACATTTGCTTCAATTGGCTCTAAGGAACCCTTGAATTCTGGTGGGTTTATTGCCTGAAAAGTTTTGAAAGTTACCTGGGGATTGGTCTGTCTCTGCTGTTGTTGTGCCAGGTGAACTGTTTGTTGGGCCAAGATTTGAAGAATCTGGGCTATTGCTGGGTCCATGGGTCCTGGGTTCACATTCTGGTTTATATCATTTTGATTGTTATTGTTGTTGTTGTTGGTTTCTTAATTCTGGGTGTTGGTGCGGGTATTTCTTTTGGGAGGCATTTTCTGTAAAGAATCAATCAATTTATTTAGCTTTTGAATCAAATATTTGCATAAAAGAAAAGTTTTGTAAAACAGGAATATCTCTTTTTGAAAACAGTTGTAACTAAGTAAATTGCATACTTCTTTACAGAATATAAACAGTTATGGAAAACAGGGCACATGGTATCACAGGGTATACTGGTACAATAAATAAGGTAAAGTAAAACAGGTGCGCTAAAGTAAATGACAGTGTTGGAAAGGAAAAAGGTACTTATATATATAGATCAAAAGTTTTAGGGTAGTACAAGCGTAAAGATGCTTCGAAAGTAAAAGCAAAAAGGGTACAACAACCTACTCACAAGTCAGCATCGCTAGTCTATAAATACAACTCAAAAGTCTTCTGATACACACTACACACTACTGTCCATACTACATAACCATAACAACACTGCTCAGCATCTCCATCTCAGAATCTCTAACTCATGGCAAATCTGGACCTCCTATCTCCTCAAGCTCCTCTAGGATCCACTTAGCCCACTCCACTAGGAAATCAGGGGTGATGTCCTCATGTGTAGCCTCAGCAATCCTCACAGCAGCTGTTCTGCGAAACGCCTAAAGCCTCTCCCTAAGTCGCCTCTCACCACTCCCCATCTCTCTGGTACACATGATATGCAATAACTCCTGGATCTGACCCTGTAGGAATCGCTGCTCCATAAGGCAAGCCTCAAACTGATGATATGGAACAGGATAGGAAGAGAACTGGAAAGGTACTCCTGTGACTGAATGACTAGTAAAGCCTGAATCAGCAGGTGGGGGTCCTCTAACAGGTGGCCTCATGCCTGGAGGTGGAATAGCCTGCAGTGGTACGGGCTGCAACACCGGTGGAGGTAGAATAGCCAATGCTGGTGGAATCACAGGACGTGGATCCGATGCTGGTGCTCCAACTGAAGGCTCTGAGTGATCAGCTGATACGGGAATAAAAGAGTCGGCCATCTCTGCTATCTGAAATTATATCGTAATATAAGAATCTCGTATCATAACGCAATTTACGCTAATACCTGATATACCGAAACACTCAACCTCTCAACATTCTATCATCCTATGCCTTACTTCTAATCCTAACCTTCTACCCATTCCCGTTAACCTAGGCTTGTGTCAGTGACTTATAACCTGTAGCTCTGATACCAAACCTGTGGCGCCCTCCAAACCCGGGTCAGAAGTTTGGGGTCCACACACACACCTTAATTATAACCTGCTTATAACAATAATAAATATAATAATAATATATGCAATGACCCTACTTACCAACCACCACGGACCGCAACAGGTTAAAGTATGCACACAAGCCAAACACACTAATATATTACAAACCGTTCAAATCCCAACTATTTCAAATTCAAACTGAGTATTAAACATTATTACAAACTTTTACAACTTAAATTATTCCAAAAGAAGCCTACTAGCTCAGTTTTCTCAACCTGAACCCCTAGCTCTCGCGCTGGACTGGGGATCCTCTTTACCAACTGGTTCTTTTTTAACTGGAAAGAATATAAACAACATCGCACAAATGAGCTAACTAGCTCAGCAAGTCATAATGACAAAACTGAGAATAATGATCATCAGGTGAATATGGTTATGATATCAAGTGAACAATGGATTATGATTTAGAATTGGATATTATACTTTTAATTAAAAACCAAGGTTAGGCTGCTGATCAGTCACGCACTAACCCCGAGCAAGGCACACAGCATTGCTCTAACTACTGGATCCAAGGCACACATTGGCCTAACTTGACCATTATGGGTCTGACCA